>NW_015557053.1:134250-134467 GCF_001515605.1 Sinocyclocheilus anshuiensis | reverse complement strand
TAATATCATTGATGTAATAATTGTTTTTATTATTATTTTGAATTAGTTTTTATTTTTATATTTTCATTTTCATTTTAGTTAACATTTTAGAGATTTTGTTGTGTGTTTTTGTCATTTTTCTTAGTTTTTTTTTTTATGTGTATATAATATCTTTTTGGTAACACTTTCTATGAAGCCCATATTTATAATACATTATAAGAGTGTTCTTAATGCATTA
>NW_015557053.1:127064-134194 GCF_001515605.1 Sinocyclocheilus anshuiensis | reverse complement strand
TTGTGGTTATGGCTTTTAAGATTATGATGATTTATAATACACAATGAACACAATGCATCCACTTAACTCACAGTGGATTATATTTCCCATAGTTATAATGCATCATAAGTCTCATATCTTGCCATCTTTCTTATGCTACTTTACTTAAAGCAGACAAAGACCACTTATACTGTAAGTAATTGCAACAAAAATAATAATAAAAATAATAGTTTTTCTTAAACAGCCGTAAGATCAGATATCTGATCAGATGAATGTATAATATGGCACATTTGATTTTTGATTTTTTTTTTTATATAATATATATATATATATATATATATGTATATATAATATATATATTTTTTTTTTTAGTCAAGTTAAACTAAATGGAAATTAGAAATGTTTCCTTAGCAACTTTACGTTTTTAAATATTTTATTTCAGTTAACTTCAAATTTTTTTTTTTTGCTGGAAATGCTTTTTTTATAGTTTGTAGTTTTAGTTTACTATAATGACCCTGCAACAAAATTACTAAAACTTCAACTAAAAACAAATGAAAACAGAAAATGTAAAAATAAAATCTAATTCAAAATATTAAAATAAACTATAATAGTATATCACTCACTGATGCTAAAATGACTCATACGCTGCATATGCATATGAATGCACAGATGCATTAAACTCGAGTCAGTATGCTGCGTGTTTTATTTGTGACCCTGCACCACAAAACCAAGGGTCAGTTTTTCGAAATTGAGATTGAAAGCTGAATAAATAAGCTTCCATTGATGTATGGTTTGTTATGATAGGACAATATTTGGCTGAGATACAACTATTTGAAAATCTGGAATCTGAGGGTGCAAAAAAATCTAAATATTGAGAAAATCATCTTTAAAGTTGTTCAAATGAAGTTCTTAGCAATGCATATTACTAATCAAAAATTAAGTTTTGATAGATTTACAGTATGAAATTTACAAAATATCTTCATGGAACATGATCTTTACTTAATATCCTAATGATTTTTGGCATAAAAGAAAAATCTATAATTTTGACCCATACAATGTATTGTTGGCTATTGCTACAAATATACCCCAGCGACTTAACACTGCTTTTGTGCTCCAGGGTCACATATAGTGAAGAGTTGGGTTGGTTTGATTAACGGGAGTCTGCGGGTGTGTTTCACAGCTCTTGTACTTCTCTTCAGCCTCACAAACGGACTGTAAAGAAGGGAAGGAGTGTTATTGTTCAGTGGCTCGTGTCCAGACTGATGTGTGTTTCTCTGCAGTGTGAGGTTCAATCAGGGATACGCGGCTCTGAGTCAGACGGGAGAGGATTCGCTCGTCTCGCTGGACTCAGACAGGTGCGCCAGCCATCAGAACGAGCTCAGTGTTAGTTAAAGGGCTTTTACACAAGCCTGGAAACCTGTTATTGGCCAGAAACCCGTTCTGTTTGATTAGAGGAAGTGTGTGCTGATTGAGTGATTGATTGGTTGGTTTGGTTTCATCAGTGATGCAGAGCTGGACTGTTCGTCTGGATATTCCTCAGCAGAAGTGAGTTAATACCTTATATAGTTTGGTAAACGGGTAGTTAGTTGCCTTCATGTTTAGGGTTTGAATATGCATCATCGTGCACTGATCATATATTTAATAATCAATTCTAAAACGCATACAGTTTTTATCACAAAAACAGCTGCAGAATTTTTTATAGAGTTGTACAGAATTGTTGATCGAGCTGAATTTTAGCAAATGTTTGATTATTATCTGCCTTTGAAGCTGATTTGGTAATGCAAATCAAATAATAATCAATTTTAATTACTATTATTAATTATGTACCATGTTAATTTCATGCCCAGTATATATATACCTTTTTTTCATTCATAAATTCACATTTGTGTCTTCAGCATGGTTTTGAAAATTACTGTCTTGCCAAAATAAAGGACAGTATAACTATAACTAAAAAGTTTCAGAATTATATTTTCCAGCTGATTAATGATGATTTATAATAACCAGAACGTTATCATTGGTTTGGACGCTAATATATGTGTCCCTGCAGCACAAAAGCAGTGTTAAGTCGCTGGGGTATATTTGTAGCAATAGCCAACAATACATTGTATGGGTCAAAATTATAGATTTTTCTTTTATGCCAAAAATCATTAGGATATTAAGTAAAGATCATGTTCCATGAAGATATTTTGTAAATATTTTGTAAATTTCCTACCGTAAATATATCAAAACTTAATTTGTGATTAGTAATATGCATTGCTAAGAACTTCATTTGAACAACTTTAAAGATGATTTTCTCAATATTTAGATTTTTTTGCACCCTCAGATTCCAGATTTTCAAATAGTTGTATCTCAACCAAATATTGTCCTATCCTAACAAACCATACATCAATGGAAAGCGTATTTATTCAGCTTTCAAATGACGCATAAATCTCAATTTCAAAAAATTGACCCTTATGACTGGTTTTGTGCTCTAGGGTCACATATGTCAGGCTTTACAGGGTTAAATAGGCACATACCATGATGAAATTCACAAGGTTTGTTTTTATGAAGTGAACACCTTTGGGATCAGTGATAGCAGCGTCTGGTTTCTCCGCAGGTGCATCCAGATCTGAGCAGGCAGCTGTTGAAGGATGGATATCACCTGGATGAGACACCTGATGATGAAGATCTGGACCTGATTCCCCCGAAAGCCCTGAGCTCCTCCGTCTGCTGCTGCTGCTGTGTGCAGTGAGGTGCTGATGCTGAGGAATGGACCAGAAACAGTGTTTTTAAGAGCGCAGACTTGTATTGTTTGTCTCGATACTAGAATCACACTTCGTAGCCAGACCCCCAAACGCTTCCAGCTTTGAGCTGTGATTTACTCGCATCCCTGTCATGAACACACGCCAGAGCGGGTCACATATCAGCCCAAAATCAGAATAAAGAAATCAGGAATTATATTTAAAATTAGGCAGACTTTAGTACCGTTAGTAAGATGCACTGCGACATTATTCTTCATTTTTATTAAATTTATTTAGGCCGAATTCTCATTGCATCAATTCTTATAATGTATGGAAGTTTGTTTCTGCCACAGGATGAAAAAATAAAGTTAATTGCAACTTTTTATCTCACAAATTGGACATTTATTATGAGAAATTCTCAGAAATTGCGAGATACAAACCGTAGAAAAATCAGAAAAAAGTCAGAATTGTGAGATATTAACTCGTGATTGTTAGAAAAAAGGTGCGGTTATCTTTTTATTTTGCTTAAGAAACAGAATTGTGAGAATTCCAAGAAAAAAGTAAAAAGAAAAAAGGTTTGAATTGTGAGTAATTGTGAGAAAAAAAGTCATGATTGTAAGATTAAATCGTCTAAATTTTTATTTTTTTTATTTGTTTCACAAAAACAGAATTGCGATATGTAAACTTGGAATTGTTTATATTTTGCAATTCTGTTTTTTGTTTCCACACACACACAAAAAAAAGATATATATATAATTGTTTTTTTTTGTTGTTTTTGTTTTTTTATAATTGCGGTAACTTTTTTGCATGTTGAAGGAGTTCTGACAGTGATTCAGTTTGATTATGATTCTTTATCAATTATTAAAAAAAATAAATAAATATATATATATATATATATAAGATAACTGTGGTAACACTTTTTTTCCCCTCACAATTTGGATTTTTTTTTTTTCTCAGAATTACACGTTTATGTCTCTAAAAAGTCACCATTATCATTTTAATTATTTTTTTTTAATTCTGTTGCAGAAACGGTCTTCCATAGTGATGCCAAAGATCTCATTCTCATTGCTGTAATGGATGAAAACAATCATATTTAAATGGTCAGTTATGTATTCATCATGGAAGCATTTGTTGTGCTGCCTTTGAACTGACTGAAAAAACTATTTACAAAAGCATAGTACTTTATGTGCTTTAGTCACAGAAATATGATTTGGAAGTGATTTGTGTATGTATGAAATCAGTGGCCATCGCTATCTTCATTCTCTGAGTTTTATAATCATCATTTCACTCGGGACAGCAGCTGATGATTTCAAAACTCTCAGAAAAGGAAGTGAAGATGAAAGTGGGATCTGAAACACACAGAATACACATAATGCTCCAGCTCAGCGTGTGGGGAAGTGCAGCGTTACTGATAGTGAGAAACCTGACACTACTTTACATACATGTGTGTGTGTGTGTGTGTGTGTGTGTGTGTGTTTTACTCTGCTCTGGAGGTCTTTGAGGCTCTTTTGAAAAGTGTTTATACATTTTTTTAACTGTATTTTCTCTCTGATATTCTGTTACTCTCAAACAGCAACACATTTTGTTACTGAAATGAAGTGAGGCTGATGCGAGTTGTTACATTAGTCAATATATGACGTGTTATTTTGTATTTAAAATTGCATAATCCAGAATATTTTTATCTGCCCTTAAATATGCATTTGCTTGAGTATTATAAATATGTCGTTGTGTCTGTGTTTGTGGTTAAAGTGTGTGTGAGAGAGATTTAGAAAATCTTCAACACTATGCAACTAAACACTTTATTTCTTCACTTTGTAGCCACAAGAAATCAGTTACTGACTTTATAATGCGATGACTTTATTGACTTTTATTTTGTTGCAAGACATATATTATTTGTATTTAACGATGTTAATTGTGAAATTAAAGGAAACACTTAAACTTTCTCTCTTTAATGTGTGTCAGGTGTTTATATTCACAATCGAATCTCGGCATGGGATCGTTAGGAAGTACATCATGCTAGAAATGACCAGCAGTCTTCCTTTAATGCTATTTGGATTAAACTGGAACAGAGTTGGAAAAAAGCCAGAGTCGTGTGTGTTGGTGAAAGTGGTGTGGTTTCTAGACAGCTGATGGATGGGTAAAATATAACAAGTAAATGCAACAATAAAAGTGTGAAACTGCACCTACTGCGCATGAGCACTAGAGGTCGCTGACAGCCTGAGTTTTTAATTCATGCATTAGAAGAAATCATGACTTTTGAGCCAATAAACATGCAACATGAAGCCCCCATGAGCTAAACCTCAAGTCATACATGTTCTTCATTAATGTCTCTTTTTCGACAGATACTGTATAAATAACAATCCTACTTTCATCTGGAAACTCAGAATTAGTGAGCTGCTCACTTCACAAGAAAATGCTCGAGAAATGCTCTTTATGTAAGGCAGCTGATTCAGTTTTGAGCAATGAATATTTGAGAATGAAGCGTTTTAATTATGTTTGTTTACTATAGGAGCGTTTCAGCAGACTCTTTATGCCATTAGAATTGATTGTTGATTTTCTAAATATTTGTACATTATTTTGTCATCATTAGAATATTTATGTATTTATTTAATTGATTCATTTAATGTATTTTTCAGAAAATAGGGGCATTTCAGCAGACCGCTTCATGACAGAATTATATTAACATTAGAATTCATCTGTTCGTTTTAAGTGATTTATTCAACAAGTTATTTTAGTCATCATTAGAATATTTCAATATTTATTTTATTTTAGTAATTTAATGTAATTTTCTGAATACCTAACGCACTGACAACTATTTTGACATTCGATCTGGTCATTTTCTAATTGTATTTATTTATTTATTTTTTTTGGTCATTAGAATATTTATTTTATTTTACTAATCAAATGTAATTTTCTGAATACCAAACGCACTGACAGAATTATATTGACATTGGATCTGGTCATTTTCTAAATATTCCTTTAAATTAGTTTTGTCATCAATAGAATATTTATTGATTTATATTTATTTTTTATTTTATTTTAGAAATGTTATGTAATTTTCTGAATACCAAACACACTGAACAAACTGTTTGACATTAGATCTGGTAATTTTCTAAATATTACTTTTATTTTTTGTTACTTTTATTTATTTATTTTGTCATCATTAGAATATTTATTTTAATATATATTATATATATATTAAAATAAATATTCTAATGATGACAGCAATTATATATATATATATATATATACACATACACACACACACACAATTGCTGTCATCATTAGAATATTTATTTTATTTTATTATTTTATGAAATGAAATTAATACCGAACGCACATACATTATTCCATCAGTGTGCGTGTGATTGATCGGCACGCGCTGTACACAGTCCAGGAGACGCGAGCGGAGCGGAAGGGAGCTGTGTTTTTGACGCTTTTGGCCTTCCATACAGGGAGTTGAGCGCTGAGCACCGGGCGGCTCGGAGGTCTGTGATCGCGGTTCTGCTCGCCTGAAACGGAGCACCGGATCGCCACGCGCTCGCTGGAGGAACGGAAAGCGCCGTGAGTTACCGAGCAGAAAGAGACGAGCGGAGCGGAGGGATGGTGGATAACAGCGGCAGCGGCAAAACACAGATGGTGAGTCGGTGTAACTCAGTCTAAATGTTCATAATGTTACTAATAATGCTGAACTCTTGAGCTGTCAATCAAACACTGCGACACACCGGATCATCGGTACCGAGAGAGTCCGCTTCTGTGGCTTTTATATTGAGCTACTCTGCGAAAAAAAAACATTAGCAGCCTCAACATTTGTAGTAGAAACTATTTTCACTCAACAAATGCTGTAGGAAATGTCACAAAGAAACCGCAAGTAACACTGAATTAAAGGTGACATCTACAAAGACTGAAAGTCCAGTAATCTTAATTTCATCTACAACTTCGAAAACTCATTTTTACAGTGAATTTAAAATAAAAACAAATGTTCTTATATTCTCATAATTGCGATCAAATGTATAAACATCCCTAGAACAACATTTACCTGATAGTGAAAATGTCATTAGATAGA
This sequence comes from Sinocyclocheilus anshuiensis, assembly GCF_001515605.1. Taxonomy (NCBI): domain Eukaryota; kingdom Metazoa; phylum Chordata; class Actinopteri; order Cypriniformes; family Cyprinidae; genus Sinocyclocheilus; species Sinocyclocheilus anshuiensis. Next base: position 127,429 of record NW_015557053.1, on the reverse strand, counting down.
AGGAAGGTTCATTTTCTAAGAGAATTTATAAGTGAATTCATACAGTAAATGCATATTAAAGTGAATTTATCGCTTTATATGCATTTCTTATCTGTATCTGCTGTACTCCTGCTTATCAGAGACGTGTATTTTAATAATATTTAAATCATTTAGACTTGGGAAAATGACAGATATGCTCATTATAGTCAGTGTTCCCACCCTTTAAACCCACAGAAACCTTCTGTCATGTTGAGAGTTTCATTATTTGGTCTCTTTATGGAGCTGTTTTTATCTTGGCGACCCACAATGGTGGTGATTTGAGTTTTATTATCACTGTGGTGACACACACACACACACACTCTCTCTCACACACACACACACACACA
>NW_015557053.1:122359-126885 GCF_001515605.1 Sinocyclocheilus anshuiensis | reverse complement strand
CACACACACACACACACACACACACACACACACACACAGACACACACACACACACACACAGAGTGCCAGATGCATCTAAATGCACAAACATGCTGCTTTCATTAGGGGCCTCGGCTTTGATCCGCCGTTCAACTGTTTTCAGTCATGTTATATTCTCTTAAACCACACGAGTACGAGTATGAGTACATTTGAGTCATCGAATTGAGCTTGTTTTGTTTCAGAAATGCCACTATCTGTTTTAAGCTATGAAGATCGTGGTTTATTGCATGCGGGTTATTTAACCCGTCTGTCCTGCTGAACCTGCGGATTTAAAACCAGATCTGACTGAGTTCAGTGTTTGATTGTCATGTACTGTAGAAAACAAACATTGCTATTTAAAGTGTTTACTTTCCTGATGAAGTCACAGGTTTTGACAGTTTTTGTGCGTTTTGCAAATTGTTTTGGTCTGTTTTCAGTGTTCAATCCCGATAGATTTTTAAGAAAAGTGAGCTTTTCGTTTTGCAGTAAATGACACAAAGAGACGGTTTCTGACGTGATTTCATGTATTTAATGCGCTGTATTGTGTTGCTAGACTCATATATTGGCCAGGTTAATATTTTGAGATTGTCAATTGATTTTATGCTTTCAGATGTTGTATTTTGAGTAAATACTGTGTAAAATACTAATTAATTTAAATGCAGGATTTTGTTTTCTATTTTCTGTGATTAAATGAGCCATTAGCCACCGGTTCTCAGCCATTAAAAACCTATTTCTGTGTTAATTACCATGACAATTAATTTTACACCTGCAAATATATCTGCCTAAAATGTGTAAGAAAAATATACTGTTGATTTGATTTTTGTTGGCACATTCTAAATCTGCCGGCCCTTCTTGCATTAATGTTGAGTCGGTGATATCAGCAGAATTTGCAACAACAGTCAAATGTTTATGTTTGCAAAACAAAAATGCATGAACATGATCAATGAATGCTGGAAGTAGTGACCGATGGGGCGTGTGACGGTTCTGCAAACATGTTGCCAAAACATTTCAAATTGTGCTGGTTTAAGTTCTCTTAGGAAACTGTATTACTCGGCAAACGCATTCGAAGAAATGTTTAACAGAGTCAAACCTGAATGCACTTTAGAGTTTTTATCCAAAGTGAACTTTAAAACCTTACACAGGATTTTTAATTGCTTTTTATAATACCTCAACTTGTCACTTGCCATGAAAATAGCCAAGGAAGCTGTCATTGCATTAAAACACCAATCAACTAAGTGATGCTTCCAAAACTATCAGTTGTTTCTGCATTAAAGGAATAGTTCAGTCATAAATGAAAATTAGCTGAAAATGTGCTCATCGCAATGCTACATTTCTCCAAATCTGATGAAGAAACAAACTCATTCTACACATTTCAGCAAATTCATTTTTGGCTGAACTATTCCTTTAATGTTAGCTTCAGCAGCCATATGTTTATGTTTGAAGCTTGCACGTGATCAATGAACCCCATAGCATGCCGATCGTGTTGCCAAAAAAAAAAAAAAAAAGATGCATGCTGAGTTACGCATTTATAGCTTTGAAGAGACGTGCTGTGATGTGAGTGCTCAGCTCATTGATGTCTGTCCCGTGTCTCAGGAGGCTGGTTTGGGTGGGTTTCCCCACAGCGGCTCCACAGGAGTGAAGCTGGAGCAAATGATGGAGCATCTTCAGCGGCAGCAGCAGGCGCGTCTGGAGATGGAGCACAAGGAGCGCAGGCTGCGTGAAGCTCACATCATGTACGCGCAGCAGCTCGCGGCTCAGCAGGCTGTTCTAGCCGCCGCTCGGGCTTCAGGGGCCGGGTTCATGAGCAGGGGCCTCGGCTCTTCTAGGGCCGGACATCCATCCTGTGTCTCCAATCAAAGCAGTTTGGACTCAGAACTCGAGGAGGAACGAGGCCGAGACTCAGACGAGGATGATGGGATGATGGAGGGCGATGAAGGCAGCGAGGAAGAAGACGGGTTGGAGTTCCTCAGGAAGCAGACGCTGGCGCTGCAGCCGGGAGCCGTTCGCTTCTCGGACCCCGGGGCCCCTGCAGATGCCCAGAGAGCTCCGTCTCCCGCCGTCAGGGTCAAACAGGAGCCCGAGGACGATCTCTCACCCGTCGGGCGACCCTCAGCATCTTCTCCTAACGGTCAAGCGGACTGGAGCTACGAGGATCACTTTAAAGTGGTAAGAGCTTGTGTTATCCTGCGCTTTCTCACTTAGTCTTTCCTCTTGTTTTCCAGTACAAATATCTAAACATTCTTAAATCAAGATTAAGCATTAACTTGAGAAGCATAATTACATGAGATAAGGTGGTAAGAGCTTTTTATCTTTGTGTTTTTGTCTTGTTTTCCAGCATAAATAAACATTCTTAAATCAAGAAGATACATTAACTTGAGAAGCAAAATGACATGAGATATGAAGTCTCGTTTACTGACAAATATATCAAAATGAAGTGAGTTTATGATTAAAACGAGAAATAAACTTAATTCAAAAAGATTGTGTTTCTGATCTCATTGGCAGATTTTTTTCTTGTTTTAAGCAAGTCTCACTTCATTTTCATATACTTTTTTTTTTTTAAGTATCATAATTAAGTTATTCTTAAAAAATTAAAATAAACTTAATTCAAAGGAGAAAAGGATTTTTTTTGACCCCATTGTAAGATATTTTTTCGTTTTAAGCAAAAACTTCATTTTCATGTAATATCTTAAGTCATTTTGCTTCTCAAATATTGTTTTCTGAAAAAAAGGAAACCTATCAGATTGAAGCGAGTTTGTTTAAAACAATAAAATATCAGTCAATGGGGTCAGAAAAAAACCTACTTAATTCAAAGTTTATTTTTTGAGCACATTGGCAGATATTTTGTTTGTTTTTTAAGCATGAATTCGCTTCATTTCTTTTCTTTTTTTTTTTTTTTTTAGAAAACCAGACTTCATATTTTAAGTCATTTTGCTTCTCAAACTTGTTTTCTAAAAAAAAAAAGTACCAAAATGAAGTGAGTTTATCCTTAAAACAAGAAAAAATATCTGCCAATGGAGTCAGAAAATTAATCTTGTTTCCATTTGAATGAAGTTGATTTTTTTCTGACCCCATTTAAGCTTAAACTCGCTTAATTTGAATGCATTTCAGGCATTTTATCCTTAAAACAAGAAAACATATCTGCCAGTGGAGTCAGAAAATTAATCTTGTTTCCATTTGAAATTTTTTTTTTTTTATCTTATCGACTGATTTTATTTCTTGTTTTAAGCTTAAATGCGCTTCATTTTAATGCATTTCAGGTATTTTGCATCTCAAGTAAAAGTATCTTAATTTAAGAATATGTATAGGTATCTGTATTGGAAAACAAGATAAAAACAGTAAGAACATCACTTTTTACAGTGCACTTCACAATGTGTCAGAATTACAGTGAATTCAAGAGAAACGTTTGCATATTTGTTAAATGCAATCATGTTAACAGCTATTATTAGTAGTAAGTTAAACACACATTTTGCCACTTCGGTTGATTTTGCATGACGTGAAAATGGTCAAGTTAGAGAAGTTGAAGTGAACTTCACTTGGACATTCATACTAGTTCGGCTCTTAAACTTACCGTAGTTCTTCTTCAGCAGTAGAGTTTTCATATATTTGTTTGAGCGGCATGTTTAGGAGCTCAGTCGGGTTTGATGAAGCAGTCTGTGTGTGTGTGTGTGTGTTGGTTTGAGCTGTTACGGCCAAACGCTGAGTCGAATGTGAAGAGACATTTGGCCCGTATTTGTCGGCTGACGCGCGTGGGAGTGCTTGTGCAGTACAGTAGCTGCATGCTGGAAGTTTATTGATTTTGATGGGAATGCTGCGTGCGTCACAGGAGTTTGCGAAAGTCATCATCTGACATGCAGCTGAATCTGAAACCTGCTAATGCAATGCATTCTGACATTTCCACTCAATCCCAAAATGCATCAGATGCCTTCCTATCCATCAAACACTTCTTGAAGTATTTTTTTTCTAGTGTGCAAGTGCCTTTAATGTCATCATGCACAGCCGACATTCTGTTCATTTCTTCAGATTAACATGCACTGATGAATCGATCACAATAAGACTAGGTCTGTCGCAATTATTAATTAATTGTCTGATCGTGGTTATTTAATATAATTGCAATTATTTGAGATAACTGCAATAATTGTGCAATAAATGTTACTTGAAATAAAATAAATGTTAACTGAAATAAAATAAAAAGCTAGTTAAAAAGGCAGCGTTTCTCATTTTAATTTAGCTTAACTTGATGTACTAAAAAACAATAAACTGAAATTAATCAACTTTATAGACATTTTAATACAGCAAAAACAACAGAATTACTAAAATTTTAACTAAAATTAACAAGAAAGCAGAACAGATCAAATAAAATCTAATTCAAAATATTAACAAAAACTGTAATAGTATCTCAATTATATTAAAATAACACTAAAGTTCAATCACATTATTGCCATCCAAAGAAGGGACATTTAAGAGTTTATTATATTATATTATATTATATTATATTATATTATATTATA
>NW_015557053.1:109969-122214 GCF_001515605.1 Sinocyclocheilus anshuiensis | reverse complement strand
TTTTTTTTTTGTTGATAAATTTAGTAAATATATAGGCATATACCATAAAATGAGTTTATTATATTATATTATATTATATTATATTATATTATATTATAAATAATGAATTATATAAATATTATTAATTTTCACAGCATTAAAGAAAATAATATGTGCTTATTTTATTATATTAAAATATTGTAAAATATAGAAAAAAGTAAAATATAGCATAAGAATTCTCTGCATGACACTTCATATTTCGTTTTTTCATTGAAATAACTGTTTATCTTACATCTAATGTTGTTAAATTAATGTTTACTGCATTTTTTCAGTAGCATGTGTGTTACCATGATGGGGTAGAATGACTCTGTGCACTGATATATATAAGTATATATATATATATTAGTATTTCCCTTCTCAGCTTGTGGAAGAGCTGTTTGTGATGAGCTTTGGTTGATCACGTGACTTTCTCATCACCACCTGTTTTTGCTGGTTATCAGTGCATTACAATGGTTCAAAACAGATATTAGTACTTCAATATGTTGGTTTATTAACATTACATCAGTTAATGAAATACGGGTTTTTATTGTGAATTTAAGTTAAGTCTGTAAAACCTAAAATGTTGCTACCATATTTTTAACTGTGAAGTTCTGGCAACCACAGCTGCCGGTATTTTACCGTAAATGTCACCGATTTGTTTTTTTTACAGTGTTGTAAGACAATTGATTGTCAGTGCAGAATTCCTGATGGTGACAGGCCTAACTAAGACGAGGGCTCTGAGTGAAATGGTCAGTGAATGGTTTCAGGAGCTGCTTCAGTCAGGCGAGCCGCTGATGTGATTAAAGGCCTGGAGCTTCTTATTTATAGAGACCACGTCCATTCTGCTTTCCCAATATAGAGCAGCAGTGTGGAAACAGAGTCAGAATTATGATGCAATGTGCTTCAACTAAATTAGATGCATTGAGCGATTGCGTATTTCTTGCTTTGCCATTTCATGAGTAATGTGAGAAGCACATTAGGTGCACATTAGGTGTGTTATTGATGTTTTAAACGCTGTGCTTTATCATTTGTATATCTCACAATTCTTGCAAGTTTGATTATATATCTCACAATGCTGTCTTTTTTTGTTTCTTGCAATTCTGAGTCTTTTTCTCGCAATTCTGAGTTTATATCTCACAATTCTAATTTTTTTCAGAATTTTGATTTTATATCTCACAATTCTTTTTTTTCTTGCAATTCTTTTTTCTCTGAATTTTGAGTTTGTCTCGCAATTCTGAGTTTATATCTCACAATTATTTTTTTTCTTGCAATTTTGAGTTTATATCTCACAATTCTTTTTTTTCTTGCAATTTTGAGTATATATCTCACAATTATTTTTTTTCTTGCAATTTTGAGTTTATATCTCACAATTATTTTTTTTCTTGCAATTCTTTTTTCTCTGAATTTTGAGTTTGTCTCGCAATTCTGAGTTTATATCTCACAATAATTTTTTTTCTTGCAATTTTGAGTTTATATCTCACAATTATTTTTTTTCTTGCAATTCTGAGTTTATATCTCACAATTATTTTTTTTCTTGCAATTCTGAGTTTATATCTCACAATTATTTTTTTTCTTGCAATTCTGAGTTTATATCTCACAATTATTTTTTTTCTTGCAATTCTGAGTTTATATCTCACAATTATTTTTTTTCTTGCAATTCTGAGTTTATATCTCACAATTATTTTTTTTCTTGCAATTCTGAGTTTATATCTCACAATTATTTTTTTTCTTGCAATTCTGAGTTTATATCTCACAATTATTTTTTTTCTTGCAATTCTGAGTTTATATCTCACAATTATTTTTTTTCTTGCAATTCTGAGTTTATATCTCACAATTATTTTTTTATCTCACAATTCTTTTTTTTCTTGCAATTCTGAGTTTATATCTCACAATTCTTTTTTTTCTTGCAATTTTGAGTTTATATCTCACAATTCTTTTTTTTCTTGCAATTTTGAGTATATATCTCACAATTATTTTTTTTCTTGCAATTTTGAGTTTATATCTCACAATAATTTTTTTTCTTGCAATTCTGAGCTTTATATCTCACAATTATTTTTTTTTCTTGCAATTTTGAGTTTATATCTCACAATTATTTTTTTTTCTTGCAATTTTGAGTTTATATCTCACAATTATTTTTTTTCTTGCAATTCTGAGTTTATATCTCACAATTTTGAACATTTTTTCTGAATTTTGAGTTTAAAAATGCTGGGTTGTTTCAACCCAACTTTGGGTCAAATATGGACTAACATAGCTGTTGGGTTAAATTTTTTTATTACATTTTTAACGCAAATGTTGGGTTAGTCCATATTTGACCCAAAGCTTGGTTGAAACAACCCATCATTTTTTAGAGTGTATCTTGCAATTCTGACTTATTTTCACACAATTCTGAGTTTATATCTCACAATTTATTTATTTATTTTTTGCAATTTTGAGTTTATATCTTGCAATGCTGACTTTTTTTCTCTGAATTGCGAGTTTGTATCTCACCATTCACAGAATTGCATGAAAAAAAGGCTGAATTTTGAGATAAAAAGTCGCAATTGCCTTTTTTATTTTTTTTTATTCTATGGCAGAAACAAACCAACTAAGTAATATTTTCTGGTCAGATTAATATGTACTCAACAGTTTACAAAATGCATGCAAAATAAACCCTTAAAACCTAATTATGACTAAAAGCAATTTGCAACTGCAAAGATTGTTTAATTGTCATGCACCAACTATGGAAAATCCCTCATTGTGGCACGTGCACATGCTGCTGATTCTGTCAGCTGAGAGATTGATTCTGATCTGAAGGATAAAGCGTGTTTGTGATCTTTTCCTAACTCTGATCCGACTGTCATGATGAAACCAGGAAGAGAAAAGTCAGACGGGGGGAAGGGAGTGAGACGCATCCGTCTCTGTCTTTGTCTCCTGTCTTTTATGTGTTCTGCCATTACGTGAGGCCAGCAGTATATAATGACACCTCATCACGGCCGCTGGTTTCAGGTTGCGGAATAAAACTACAATTATATCTCAATTATACTAAAATAACTCTGCTAATATCCAAAATAATCTTTAAAAAATTATAACAAATATCTTGCAATAGCTAAAACAAAAAGGCATTCAGAGACTGAATCTGGAAACATCTGCATCATATCTGGTGTGAGTGTGTGTGTGTGTGTGTGTGTGTGTGTGTGTGGTCCGTCCAGCGCTGAGGAATCATTGTTAAACAAGGGCTGGACAGAGCTGTCGTGTGCGGGACGTCCAGGCCCCCTGACCCCTGTAATCCTCCGCTGGGTCCCTGGGGTCCGGAGGGGCCGATCGCTCTGCTAACACTGCTTTCCTCCCCCTGTAATCCGCCAGTGATTAATAGGGCTTTAATGAGGCTGGCTCAACGCATGTGCTGCGCTCGCAACCACAGCCTCAAACCGAACTCACATCAGATTTCTCTGTAGTTGGATGTCAGCTGCCTTTGCTAGTGATTCAGACCAGTATCTGGCCATTTGTCTACTTGGCCGATCAACAAAAGTGTGCCTGTTTCATTCGGTAAGAATTGTCTAATAAACTCATCATGTATCTTTTTTACCATTAACAACATGATATCATTAAATAAATATTATTATATCATTTTTATGTAGATATATGGGTTGTTGATATGAAGCAGTGATGCCTGTATTCTTCATCTAAAACGTTTTCTAACTCTTGTGTATTAGTAGCTTTATGAGTTCATATTAATTATGAGACTGCATGGATATTTGTGCTTTGCTATCACACTGCAGGACAATTAATTGAACTAGTGTTAATTTAGCAAATTTTACTAAATTATATCTACAGAAAAATTATAATATTTATTTCATGATTTAATGTTGGTAAGATTGAGATGATCATTGAGAAGATCATGAGATGATCGGCCAAGTAGACATTAAATACTCATAATTGATCATTGATTATCGTTTTCATTTATATTTTGAATTAGATTTTATTATTATATTTCACTTGAGGTTCAGTTACAGTTTTAGTATTTTGTTGTGTGTTTCTGGCATATTTATTTTAATTTGAATATGTGTATAATTTTTACTGGGATTTATTTTTTAGTTTTGGTTTATTTAGTTTTAGTAATTTAATATGAATGATTACTATTTTACTTAAAGTAACAGAACTAGTTTTTTTATGGTTTTAGTGTTAGTTAACATTGATAACCCTGATGTGAACTAGTGGAGATGACTGATATTGGTGATTATAAAGCATTACTCTCACACCCGATCTGTTGCATAATTGAAGCGTCACGCCGCTTCAAGTTCTGACCGAGGGAATGATTGGCCTCATTTACGCTTATGAATGCAGGATCCTCGCGTGTGTTTGGCTTTCATTAGTGGATCTGATGCAGTCAGAAAGTGAGACGAATCCAAATTAAAGCAGCAGTTTTCATTTTAGCTCAGATTGCTTTGCTATTGTTTTTAAAGGTTTATTCATTTCAAATGAACTGATTTTTTCCCCATTATTTTCAGTCGGTCATTTCCGTTTGTATCTCACACATCGACTGCAGTTAAAAGCTGATCTATTATTTATTCAGTGTCGCTGTCCATCAGGCATTCTGGACGGATACCTTGATGCCCAGTGACTCACTCAAACTATATATATTTATACATGCGTATATAAACTTACATACATATACATGTGTGTGTGTGTGCATGTGTGTTTGTGTGCGTGTTTGTGTGCGTGTTTGTGTGTGTGTGTGTGTTTTTTTGTGTGTTTTTGTGTTTGTGTGTGTGTTTGGATCTCGCGCTGCAGAAAGGGAAGTGAGTAAGCACTGTTGAGGCGATACCTGGTGCAGAAGAAGCCCATCTGGTCCTTGCAGCACCCAACCGAGCTGCGTGTGTACAGCAGCTGGTCCGCCATCGGGGCCCAATCTAATGGGTTCCTTCGCAGCAATTAAACGTGGGTAGTCAGATCCGATTAAGAGTAGAGTCTGAATCTTACTAAATGATGGAAGTGGAATACCCTGCAAGTGACAATAGCTCTGCTGAAGTCTCAGAGTACGGTGTATGGTTGTGGATATTGGCAGCTTCACTGATGTGATGGTGTGAGGCAATGAGGATGTAAGATTATAGGAAGAAGGACAGGACACTGCACTGCATGCTGCTGGTGTTTGTCTCTCATAAGTAGCTGCTGTGTGTGGAACAGACGGTTGTAGCGTAGGTGCGCTGTACACCATATGAGCTGTAGTCTGGGATGTCTGCCACCATGATGCACTGTGTCTCTCTCTCAGTATCTGGTTGACATGACTGCATGAATTGTGGTATAACTTTTGTGTCCGTGGTTAAAACAAGATGTTAATTTTTTTTCTCCGGCATCTTGATTGATGCTTATAAAGAAATTGTGGTGTGCGTCATGGCAAGTGTGGCGTACTGGTGTGTTCTGCGCAGACTCATTGGCATGATTGAGAGCAAACGTGAGCGGTCACAGGCCTACGGCAGGGTGTGGCCAAGTAAAAAATACAAAATCTCCAAAAAATCGCTAGTTTTATTTAAATATAGCTAAAATAACTCCTTGTTGCAAAAAATTAAAAAAAGTCGCAGCTACAATGAGAAAGTAGCTAAATTTGGCGACAAAATCCCCAAATTGGCAACACTGGGTTCAGTCACGCATGCGCAACATCCTATAGGTTCTGTACTGGAATTAGTCAAGTAGTTCACCTGTTTCGAGTCTTCGGGTTTGAGTCGTTCGTTCATCACGAGACAGCCCCATAAGCTTTAACCAATGCAGTCTGAGCCGGAAGACTTAATAATAATAACCAACTCTTTATTACCTTTGTTACAACATTCAGTGTTATGGAAAAGAACCATCATGACAGAACCCTAATGGGCCGAAGCTGACTTCGTTCATATTTGTCAACCAATATGCAGAAAACTAGGTCAGTATATCATCATAAACACAGCCGTTTTTGTCTTACGTAAACAGATGAGAAAGAAAACACACGTACAGTATTTTTAGATCTGCGTGCATTCGCTGTTAAAGAGACAGCAGCCTAATAAACACGCTGCCTGTCATTAATATTAATCAAAGAACAAAAGAAAATCATTCACTGATCTTGACTGAATATATTTAATAACTTTAATTGATTAATCTATATTTTATTTATGAAAAGAAAACTATGCAGTGTTTTTAAACTTGTAATTACAGTCTCTGTACCTGAAATTTTGTTCAGTTGAATTTATTTATGATCTTGCTAATTTATTTGTTTGTTCCTATCTCATTACTGACTGTTTACTTGTCTTTAACACTTTAATATTTGAAATGTATATTAATCTAGTTTTTGCTGTGGTATTTTTTTTAAAGCATAGGCAAAATTCCTCTTGCAGTGTTCTGTAGGCTGCTGATATTTGCTCGTGTTATTCAGCTGCAACAGAATGCTTTGTAAAAAGACAGAATAAATGTTTGACATCTAAATGTTTGACTTAATTTTTTTTATATTGGATTTTTTTATCTTATTGGAATCGAAACTAGGAATCGATAAGAATCAGAATCGATAAGCAGAATCGGAATCAGAATCGATCAAATTGAAACGATACCCAACCCTAATTATATATATATATATATATATATATATACATGTATATATATAAAATATACATTTCATTTCATTTTGTTTATTTAACCAGGTTAAAAACTCGTTGAGAAATATTACATGTATTTCTTAAATATCCGCAATATATATTCACAGTGCGCACACATAATATGCAAACACAAACTTTTATTTTGGATGTGATTAATCATGATTAATTCATTTTTATTTCCATTTTAGTTTCAGTTCAGTTTTAGTCATTCTATGTGTGTTTTTTATGTTCACTTATATTTAGTTTGTAATTTCAGGTGCTTAAGTTTATTTTAGTAATTCCAATTTACATTCTACTAATATTTATATTTTATTAATGTTTAATGTAAAAATGTTTTTAATAGTTTTAGTTAAGGTTAATAACCCTGCTCCTCGGTCATGTTTGAATGCTTTATTTTCTCATCAAGTCAAGTCACCTTTATTTCTATAGCACTATATACAATACAGATCGTGTCCAAGCAGCTTTACAGCGTCAAACAGGAACAAGGTGTGCTGATAATGCAGGAGGACAATAACAGAGTCATTTTTCAGCTGAAGTCAGTTCATTGATGATTCAGTGAAGTCATCATCCAGTTCAGTTCTCTTCCAATAGTGTCTGTGCAATCTGATCAAAATATGGTGTCCTGTAACCAGACAGAATGTGTTTGCGCTGTTTAATTACTGCGCTGAGGGATTGTGGGTTGTTTATGTGGGTTGATGTTATGAGGGCCCAAGGTTTGCGTCATTACATGAAATCCTGCGACGCTTGTGTTTGTGCAGGTCTGTAGATGTTCACTTGAGCGCTCTGGTTGTGTTCAGAGCAGATCACAAGTGTACTGTGTTCTGCACATGTTATGCTGTTTACTGCTTTTTCAAATGCCATGTGGAACAAAGGGCATAATAATTACAATGCATGTTTCCAACAATAGTACGCTACTGACACTTGACCTGATGCTTGTTCAGATAGCAGTTCACACATGAAAACGGCTGTTTTTAATTCAGGTTTGTATAAAAAAAAACACTATAATCTTTTGTCAGTCTTGTCAAATAATATGTCAAGGAAAGACAAAAAATTGTAAATGGATAAGGTTTGACAGTAACCTATGAATAAAAAAGGCTATTTTTAATCCAATTTTTGGGGAAAAGATCTCTAATTAACAGTCTTGTTAAGAAATAAGTAAAAAAAATGAAAAAGAAAATGAATGAATGAATATTGTGGTTTATGTGAAACTTACAAATAAACAATGGCTATTTTTAATTTTATTTAATTTTATTCTATTCTATTCTATTCTATTCTATTCTATTCTATTCTATTCATTTAGCAGACGCTTTTATCCAAAGCTTACAGTGCATTCAGGCTATACATTTTTTTACCAGTATGTATTTTTAATAAATTTTTGAGGAAAAAAGATCTCTAATTAACAGTCTTGTTAAAAAATGTCAAAAGAAAAATTTGTGAATGAATATTGTGGTTTATGAGAAACTTGAATGAAAAAATGAAAAAAAATGGCTATTTCAATCTAATTTTGTATACAAATCTCCAATAGTTTGATAGTCTAATAAAAAAAGACAAAGAAAAAATAATAAATGAATATTGTGGTTTGTGAGTAACTTGAGAGTAACAAATAAAAAATGGCTATTTTTAATCCAGTTTTATATAAAACAGTCTTTTGACCGTCAGATTTTTCATCTCTATACTGTGTAATTCTATGTATGTCTGCACTATCCTGTGTGTTTGCACGATGTCTGTATTTTCTTCTGCCCTGGAAACTCCTGTCACCAAGACTAATTGCCAATAAAGCTCTTTCTGACTTCTGACTTGACAGTCTTATCAAACAATAAGTCAAGATAAGAAAAAATAAGCAATGAATGTTGTGGTTTGCAAGAAACTTACAAATAAAAAAATGCTATTTTTGAATGCAAATATGTATAAAAAAATTATTTTGACAGTCGTATCAAGTATTGAGTTAAGAAAACAAACAAAACATGAATATTGTGGATTATGTTGCTTCTGTTCATTCAGCAGTTATGAGAGCGTTGTGTGTTTTCAGCATATTTCTGCAAATCTAGTTGGTCATTCCATGAATATGCTACACGCTGCAGAAACAGTAAGAGTAGTATACAAGTCTGAACACAGCCGAAATGAGCAGAAACTGTAGCTAAACCTCTTTAATCTGTGCTGCAGAACACGTTCTGCTCAGTCTGCTCCTCCTGTCTCGTAGCGCTGATCCATGGCTATCTAATCATGTGTTTAGGGTTTGTGTGTGTGTGTGTGTGTGTGTGTGTGTGTGTGTGTGTGTGTTTAGGGTGTGTTTGTCGACTCCCTCACAGTCCCGTGTTGAAGATTCCTCGGGTCCAGGAATAGCGTTCCTGAATGTGGGGGAGGGTCTGGAAGCGAAACATTCCGATCGGAATTACAGAGTGAAGTCCTCAAACGTGACAGATTCCCAGCGGAGGATCGCTGCTCCTCCTGTTTGATCAATAAAAGCCAGTAAGACGATGCTCCTAAAACCTTTACAATCCAACAGATGCAGATTGAAGGAAGTTTTCTGTTATATTGCTTGTGCGATATTTGATTTCCAATTGCATTATTTATAATCACCTTTATTTTATATATCCGTGTTGTCTTTTATGTCAAATACCTAAATTTAGCCAATTACTTCAATCAATCAGAGGTGACACAGAAGCTGCATCTGACATGGCTTTGATGTTTATTTCCATATTTAATGCTGCTCAAAGATGACCGATGTATTTACACAACCAATGCATAATGTAAATAGCCGACATAAAGTATGTAGACGGGTTAGGGCTGCAATATTATGACAAAAATCATTATTGTTGATTAATAGAATAAAAAATAAACATGTTTGTCTTTGGGAAACAGCAAGTCATATTCTAGCTACACACAAAAAAAGCTAAGAACCATTTATTAATTTTATTTTACTGCTTTTTATGTATTCAAAAAATAAAAATTTCCGGTGGTGACTAATCTAACTTCACTCTGATTGCATTGCATTCATAAGCTCAACAGAAACATTTGTGATTGGTTATAATAGGTAAAAATAAATCTAGATGTAATGCTGCAATAAACACTTCATTCATTTTAATATTTCACTTTAATCGCATCAGCCGTAATGGATTTAGTTTAATTGTGCAGCGGTATTGTTTTGCATATTTTGCTTAAACCCCATTCAATTCCGACCCTGGACCTGAGAAACCAGAAAACTGTATAGAAGCAAGAGTGCAGGAGTTTTTTCATGCTGAAAATGTCAAGATTTAGTTTGCTGCTCAGAAGCCGACTAGTTGACAGTATGTTGATTGGATTGTGTTTTTCTGTCCGGCAAAGCGTGAGGAGACACAGAATTACACAGATGCACGTCTCGTCGGCTCAGATGTGCAGAAACCTGCCTGTGATCTCCGCTTGACCTCTCGCAGATGTTTTCTTTCCCGCAAGAGAATGCTGTCTGCAGGTCTGGCCTTGTGCCGACTTGAATGTGACCACGATCGAATGAGCGACAGAGAAAAGCTTTGGAGTACAGGAAGAGAAGATCATAAACTAGATTGTATCTAATCTAGATTTTTCTGAAGACAGTGTGGTTTGCATGTGTGAAACACACCGCCGGCACCTGCACAATGCTGCACAATTGCAACGGTGCTGATGATCTGATATTCTGCTCTCTATGTGAGCAATACAGATGCTAGTCTTAAAGGAACAGTTCACCAAAAATGTATATTATTTGAAAATGTGCTGACCCTCAGGCCATCCATGACGTAGATGAGTTTGTTTCTTCGTCAGATTTGGAGAAATGTAGCATTGCATCACTTGCTCTGCAGTGAATGGGTGCAGTCAGAATGAGAGTCCAAACAGCTGATAAAAACATCACAATAATCTACAGCACTCCAGTCCATCAGTTAACATCTGGAGAAGACAAAAGCTGAGACAAATCCAGCATTAAGATGCTTTTAACTCAAATACATTGAGTCCATAATCCATAATAACGCTTTCTTCGTCACACATTGTTTCAAAGCAGCTTTTAAATCAATATTTGTTACTTTTTTATGCCAAAGCATTAGATTAGATGGATATTTTCCTGTATGGTATATTCAGTGATTTAGATTCATTAAATCAAGTCTAATTTATATTATATAAATAATTTATATTTATTTATATAATGCTTTTTTGTATCAAAGCAGCTTTTGTTTTGTTGTGCCAAAGCATTCAAATAAATGCTTAATCTGAAATGTCAACTTTTCAATACCAAAGCATTAAAACAACTGATATTTTCAGTGATTAGATTGATTAAAAAATTGATTTCAAAACAGCTTTTTTTAATCTAATTGTAACTTTTTGATGCTTGTTATCCTGTACAATATTTTCAATGATTAGATTCACTAAATCCTTGAAATTCATATTTGAAAATATCAATTTTTGTGTAGTTCTTTTCTCAATACCCTTTGTTTCAAAGCAGGTTTTTTTTATGAAAATTTGTATCTTTTTTTGTGCCAAAGCATTAAAAGATTTTTTATCCATTTTTTTTTTGCTTTTTATGCCATGTTATCCCATAAGATATTTTCAATGATTAGATTCATTAAATCCTCAAGCAAACCTTAAAATTCACATTAATAGAAAATAGCAAGTCAACTTTATTTATATAGCCTAGCACTTTTCACAACACCGTTTCAAAGCATCTTTTTATAACGCAAACCGAACTTGTTTTATGCAAAAGCATTAAAATCGTTGTTATCCTGTGTGATATGTTCAGTGCTTTTCACAACACAAGTTGATTTTAAAGCAGCTTTACAGAAAATCACGATGTTAATGTTTATAATATCTTCACGCCGTTATGTCATTATTATCTGGGATTCTCCGAGCCCTGACTTTCTGAGTTGTGCATCTGCTGAAGAATCAGATTTAGTTTGTTTTGAATATCGTACGTGAAGCACAACAGCCAAGATTTCCATTAGATGCTTCACTTCATTACTCTGAAGGCAGCGTGACAATGATTAAACACACACAAAGCCTCGATTGCATATCTAATGTGCATCATTTGCTCTTCATTTGGTTGTACCGGCGCTGGCACTAAAAAAACTTCACGTGTTCGTCAGTCAGATTTGATTGCTCAATACTTATTTTTAGAGCTAAATTCATTTGATTATGACTCACAAATTCATAAGTAGGACGTTAACAGAACTTGAAGGCAGCGTGAGATTCTCAGTGAACTTTTATGAGAGATGTCATCAAGTAAAGGGTCTCATTTAATGATTTTATCATTATTTCATGACTTCAGTTTTGTATTCAGTGAATTATTCACTGGAATTATTGAGGTTTGAATCAACAGAAACATTTAGTTCTTATGGAAGCTTAAAATGTGTATATATATATATATATATATATATATATAAGTTAATTGCGACTATCTTATGTCCGTTTTTGCAACTTTTTTTCCCCTCACAATTCTCAGTTTATATCTCACATTTCAGATTGCAAAAAGCAAAGTCTGACATTAAACTAAATATTTTTTTATTATTATATTTTTTTTTGTTTTATCTTTTTTCTTATATTCTGAGAAAAAAAGGCAGAGTTGCAAGACATACATTTTTTTTCACAACTTTATATCTTATATTTATTTATATATTTATATGTGTTATAAGA
>NW_015557053.1:89523-109910 GCF_001515605.1 Sinocyclocheilus anshuiensis | reverse complement strand
GAAAAATTTAAGGGGGTCTGAATACTTTCCGTACCCACTGTATATATATATATATATATATATATAACTTTTCTCTTCAATTCTGAGAAAAAAAAATCTGAATTGCGAGATTTTTTTTTGTTTCTGCCATGGAATAAAAAAAAGGTTATTGTGACTTTTTGTCTCAATTTTGACTTTTTTTTTTGCATTTGTGACTTTATATCTCACAATTTCTTCTCAGAATTGCATGTTTACAGTATATAAATCAGAATTGCAAGATGTTGCATATTAATTTATGTTTCTACATAAATTAATATGCAAAATTCTACATAAACTTGAATTTCATTGAATTTAATGTTGCTTGCAATTCTCAAAACTCGCAATACTTTCTCAGTGAACTTGTATGCGAGATGTCATCAGTTACAACGTCTGATTTACTCATTAATTTAGTATTTTTCTCATTATTTAATTTCTCATAATAGCTAGTTATATTTGCCATGATTCAGTTTTTCAGTGCAATTATTGAAGTTTGAATGAACAGAAATGTTGAGTTCTTGTAAAGTTCACAGCAGAAGGACATGCTGTGGTTTATAATGCTTGTGTGTTGTGTTTAATGGTCAGATTGTGTTGTTTCAGTCGTTTCAGTTAGTATTGGTGTCGTCTCTCGTTCTGGATCAGGATCAGCAGGTTTCTCCGTGTGATGGTGGTCTCTCTCGTCCTCGTTGTTTAACATGCGTGGGTTGATGTTTAAATATTGAGGTTTGAACAACAATTTAACAGGCAAATAAGAGCGATGCATATGTGACGCACTCCAGTAGAAGAGCTTTAAAGTCCAATCATGCGATCGCTCTTATTCTGCATATGTTTGCTCAAGGTTTTGCCATGAAAGTGCAGCAGATGTCATATAAGCCGTCGCTCAATAGACTCTGAGTTCAATCAAATGAATGCACTTTGAGATCGACTACAGATAACGCAAGCTCACATAAAAACGGACAGACAGAAGCTTAACAGACAAAAGTAGTGATTTTCATTCTTCTTCCATTCAAAAGTAGTGATTTTCCATAAGAGAGAAGAACATTAAGCCAAATAATGTCATAAAAACAACTAACAATTTGGTTGCATTGTTATATACAAAAATCATATATACGTATATAAATATAATTATTTATTTAAAACAAATTTCAAGTTATTTTGTTATATGTGAGTGTGTATATACATATATAAAGACTTAAAATTAATAAATAAAAAATAATAATGATGTATATATAGTAATGTTGTGAACTGAACTGTTTTTTTTTGTTTGAAACATTTTTTTGAAATCATGTCTCAGGATGAATTAATGAATAAATAAAAAAGCATGTTAATTTTCTATAATAATTAATGAGATCGTTTGACAGCACTAATATATATATATATATATATTAATCACAACATTACAAGATTCACTTCTGAAGTGTTTTTATTTTACTGTATTTTACTGTATTTTTTAAACCAAGTCTCAGGATGTTTTAATTTATTGGAGACCTTTTGTAGTAAATCTAAAGTAAGCTCATTCCTAGAATTGCCATGCAAATAGCAACCTCTATATGATGTCTTTTTATTTAGTCAGTTTACTGTATAGAAGTTTTCCTGTTATAGAAAGCTCTTGGGTGTTCATTTGGTCGAAAGATTCTTGTCTCCAGTCTTTAAAAGTGAAAGTCTGTCGTTTGAATTTCAGACACAATCAGGAAAAACCTCTTCTCGTGTGGTTGCTCTTGTGTTGAATTACCTGAAGCGAAGGAGCAGTGAAACACCGCGTCCCGTGTGTGTCGTGAAATCAACAGTCTCCTCACCAGAAATAACCAAAGGCTCGGTGACAGCCGCAAATAGATCACGTTTCAATACTAGTTATGCAAATTTGGGGCTTGTCCTGTTTCACTGGATGGAAATGAGTACACTCTCATTTGCTTTATCAATTGTGTTTAGCTTATTTGGTTTCGGGGTTGGGTTGGTGTGATCTCTTTGTCAAATTAGATTCATTTAGGAAATCAAATCCGTCTGGCAGGCTCTCCCTCGCTCAGTTTACTGTTGTCTTATTGATATTCAGCTTTGATTTAACTCTGTAATAACAGTATTAGATGCGATCAGTAAGCAGTGGTTAGTGGCTCATTCAAGGCAGTGTGACAAAAGTGTGTCTGTTTTTGTGAAATGCATTCGTCAGATTTTGGCAGCTGGACAGAAAACGGGCTGCGTTCCAATCTGCTTCCGCAGTGCAAACTGCAACACACTTCCTCTGAACCTAAGAGAAGATGTCAAGACATGAACGGGGATTCTTTCTTTGCGCTGTTGTTTTTTTAATGGATTTATTGTGTTTTTTTTTGGGTTATTTTCAACTCAATCATTGGCTCTGTTCTAAAACATAGTGAGCTCCCTACATAGGCAGCATTTTAACAGGGTTTCTTAAAAAGCCCTTCCACAATTTAAGGCCTTAAAACGTCTTGAGTCAGCGTGGAAAGACTTAAATTCATAAAATTCTTGAAAAAATGTTGCATGCATGGCAAAATATCTTCCTCAGTATTTTTGTTTTCCAATACAAATATCTAAACGCCCTTAAGTCAAGATACATTTATATAAATGAAGTGAGTTTATGCTTAAAGCAAGAACAAATATCTGTCAGTGGGGAATGAAAAGTTGTTTTCCCTTTGAATTAAGTTGATTTTTCTGAGCTCATTGGCAGATCTCGTTTTAATCGTAAACTCACTTCATTTAGATCAGTTTCTCAGAAAATAAGACTTCTGATTTTGTCATTTTGTTTCTCCAGTAAATTCATGTTGATTTAAGAATCTTTAGACATTTGCACTGAAAAACAAGACAAAAATACTGAGGAAGAACATCTATTTTTCGCAGTGTGATCGGAAGTATAGTGAAATTTATTTCCATATTCTTACGTTTTTTTTTTTTTTTTATTTATTAAAAGTCAACAGATGTAGATCTGCTGGAAGTTGTATATTTCCAAACTTTAAAGTGTTGTTAATGCAACTCATTGTAAATGTGCTCCCTAGACATTTACATTAATTCCCTTCAATTTAGTCCTTTAATTATCTTTACTTGGTCTTAAAAAGGTGTTAAAATAGGCTTAACCCTCATCAAACCTGCAGAAACCCTGTTTAAGGCATAACATTAAAGTCTAAACATTAGTCAGTATATTTATGCCTTCTAAGATTGCAGAAACACCAATTCCATGATGCACTGAACAATTCCATTTGAAATCTAGTCCATACCGAAAGGGTTTGCTTAAAGTCAACTTTAATATTTTACTCAGTATTATTTTTATGCATCACATCATCATATCAGGCTTTTTTGGACGTGCTGGTTGCATTGAGTCGGGCATTATTTGCATGATGGGCTCATGAGACCTCAGGAGACACGAGACATGCACTGATGTGTCGATGCAAATTCAGGAGAACAATGAACACGGACAAACGTGTGTTTCCCACCGAAGGGCCGTTTAGAGAGACGTGTAATGCAAGTCCGGCCGGGACGCCGCTGCTGATGTCGATGAACCATCTGAATGAGCATCTTGAGGGAATGTGAGTTGTCTTCTGTGCTTCAGTTCAGCGGCTCCCTGAGGTTTGAGGATTTGAGTTCTTCCACTGCAGGAACCTGTTCAACCACTGATGTTGAAAAACAGCCTATGGCTGTGTCTTTACAACCTGAGAAATGTCGTTTTTTTGGTTCTCGTGAAATGAATTTCTGCGGTTGTGTGCATGAATGAGTGATGCATTTCACTGACACACAAGACTGTACGAAACACCCACACACTTACCTTATAGGCTGTTCATTCATCAGTATTAGTCATATTCTTACAATTTATGTGTATGCTGAGTAATGGGGGATGGTACTTGTGTGTGTGTGTGTGTGTGCGTGTGTGTGTGTGTGTGTGCGTGTGCGTGTGCGTGTGTGTGTCAACCATTTTTGTGAAATAAATTAGCAATTTTTTTCTTTTATGTATCCTAAAAAAGTGGGTTG
This sequence comes from Sinocyclocheilus anshuiensis, assembly GCF_001515605.1. Lineage (NCBI taxonomy): Eukaryota > Metazoa > Chordata > Actinopteri > Cypriniformes > Cyprinidae > Sinocyclocheilus > Sinocyclocheilus anshuiensis. The sequence continues at coordinate 105,923 of NW_015557053.1, read as the reverse complement.
CGGTTTGATGACCATGGGGAAATGTGGGTCCCATGGCCAAACCAGTTGAGAACCGCTGCCCTACATTATGAGGGCCAAATGTCCCCACAAGTGAAGTAATGCCAGTAAATTTTGACCTTGTGGGGAAATTTTTTGGTCCCCATGAGGCAAACAGCTTATGAATCATATAGAATGAAGTGTTTTGAAAATCTAAAAATGCCTGTAGTTTTGTGGGAGGGATGGGGATAGAAAATACAGTTTTTACAGTAATAAAACCATTACGCCTATGGAGAGTCCCCATGAGAGAGAGAGAGAGAGTGAGTATAAGTGTGTTTGTGTGTGTGTCAGTGGGGGAGGGTTTGTGGAATGTGTTGCGCTGGTAAAGACGATCTGCTGAACAAATGCTGCTGGTTGATCTAGTTGAGTTGTGTTTGTTGATCTGGTTTAGTAGTTTGTTGATCTGGTTGAGTAGTTTGTTGAACTGGTTGAGTTGATTTGGTTGAGTTGTGTTTGTTGATCTGGTTGAGTAGGCCTAGTTTGTTGAACTGGTTGAGTAGGCCTAGTTTGTTGAACTGGCTGAGTTGTGTTTGTTGATCTGGTTGAGTGGTTTGTTGAGATGTGTTTGTTGGTCTGGTTGAGTAGGCCTAGTTTGTTGAACTGGCTGAGTTGTGTTTGTTGATCTGGTTGAGTGGTTTGTTGAGATGTGTTTGTTGATCTGGTTGAGTAGGCCTAGTTTGTTGAACTGGTTGAGTTGTATTTGTTGATCTGGTTGAGTAGGCCTAGTTTGTTTAACTGGTTGAGTTGTGTTTGTTGATCTGGTTGAGTGGTTTGTTGATCTGGTTGAGTAGGCCTAGTTTGTTGAACTGGTTGAGTTGTGTTTGTTGATCTGGTTGTGTGGTTTGTTGAACTGATTGAGTTGTGTTTGTTGAACTGGTTGAGTGGTTTGTTGATCTGGTTGAGTTGTGTTTGTTGGTCTGGTTGAGTAGGCCTAGCTTGTTGAACTGGTTGAGTTGTGTTTGTTGATCTGGTTGAGTGGTTTGTTGAACTGATTGAGTTGTGTTTGTTGAACTGGTTGAGTTAGTTGTGTTTGTTGATCTGGTTGAGTGGTTTGTTGAACTGGTTGAGTTGTGTTTGTTGAACTGGTTGAGTTGTGTTTGTTGATCTGGTTTTGTTGATTTGGTTGAGTTGTGTTTGTTGTTGATCTGGTTGAGTTGTGTTTGTTGATCTGGTTGAGTAGTTTGTTGAACTGGTTGACCAGTTTGTTGATCTGGTTGAGTTTGGTTTGTTGAACTGGTTGAGTTGTGTTTGTTGATCTGGTTGAGTGGTTTGTTGAACTGATTGAGTTGTGTTTGTTGAACTGGTTGAGTTAGTTGTGTTTTCTGGTTTAGTAGTTTGTTGATCTGGTTGAGTAGTTTGTTGAACTGGTTGAGTAGTGTTTGTTGATCTGGTTGAGTAGTTTGTTAATCTGGTTGAGAAGTTTGTTGATCTGGTTGAGTTGTGTTTGTTGAGATCTGGTTGAGTAGTTTGTTGATCTGGTTGAGTAGTTTGTTGATCTGGTTGAGTAGTTTGTTGAACTGGTTGAGTAGTGTTTGTTGATCTGGTTGAGTAGTTTGTTAATCTGGTTGAGAAGTTTGTTGATCTGGTTGAGTTGTGTTTGTTGACCTGGTTGGTTTGTTTGTTGATCTGGTTGAGTTGTGTTTGTTGGGCTCGATCAGGGCTGTTTGTTTTGGCTCCTGGAGTCGTTCTGTTGATGCTCTCGTTTAAAACTTTCCTCAGGTTACACACTTTGAGTGAGATTAGAGTGATTGAGTGATTTTCTGTGGCTCTGAGCTCTTGTACAGCCAATATCGGATAAACCCGCCGTCCTCCTGCTCTCTGCGGATGATCCGTGTGGCTCCACGGGTGGAATGCAAAGACCCAATTATTTGATGAGGATTAGAGATTGACGGCTCTAAAGAGTCATGCTGAGAGAGCAGAACAGGACATTATCACCCAACACGGGGCTTTCCAGAGCCACACATGCTCAGATAAACTCCCATAACTGAGCATTTCTACTCTAAACCTGCATTCACTTTACGACTCAGAACCTCTACATTTACATTCACTTTAATGCATTTGGCAGGTGCTTTGATCCAAAGCAACTTGGATTGCATTTCAGGCATTTTTTTAATCAGTTCATGCATTTCCTGGGAATTGAACCCATGACGATGGCGTTGCAAGCGCTGTGCTCTACAGAACAGAAGTTGCTCTTGTGTCAGTTCCAATGTTTTTTTGATGTTCACTTGCAGTGAAATGTTTGAACATGTTTCTGTTTTCCTGAACAAGCTCCTTCTTGTGAAATTTATTATAAAATTAATATTTTAATTATTCTTCTAGACAAAGGAGCTCAACTATAACAGCGTTTTCATATTATTCGATCACTTCATCATTTCCAGACCTCCTTAAATGTTATTTCAGAGTTTATCACTTTAATACAGAAATAGTCCATGTGTCCCAAACTTCACCCAAAGTGTATAAGCATTATAAACTATTTTAACGATTTAAAAATAATATTAAATATTTAACAAATAGAATTAAGTTAATAATTATTAAATGTATAAATTATGAATTCAATTGTAATTAAATATAATTATTAATAATTATAAACATAAATATTATATTTAAAAAATAATTATAAATATTACATACCAAATAATGCATTAAAGCATTAGCCTTCAATTATTTTTCAAATATGTTAGTTTTCATTTATTTTTGATAGTACAGTCAGGTTATGTGTGTAAACATGAGAGCTCAGCACGTCACAGATGATGACAGTAATATACACAGAGGCTGTATTTATGTGTGCAGAGTGAGTTTGTCTGGATTTCAGATTCATCTGATATTTGAGACACTGATTCACATATCCCTCTGATTCTGAACCGGTCTGAAGTAGACGTGTGGTTTTCTTTTATTTCGTGGTCTGTGTCTGGTTTGTGATCTCAGAGAAGCCCATCTCTCTGTGACCCAGTGAAGCGAGTTCGAGCATCAGAGATCAGAGTTATTTTTGACTCTTAATTAGCTGTCAGCGATCCTCTCACGCCCCGCGGTAACGTGATTAACCCGCCGCTTACTGTAAACCTGCTAACAGATTTAGACCGACACGAGAAACAATACAGCCGTCAGGGAGAAAACGAGGATCGGGTTGCATTTTTAAGAGACTGAAGAGAAAATACAAGCAGTACGAAAGCATGTGTTGTATAGGGTTGGGCCGTGATACCACCCCCCCCCATATCCCCGCAATCCACCGCATCCCAATACCATGTTCGGAAAGAAAATGACGTGTATACGGAACCCCTAAAGGGAATAAATACATATATTTCAATATTTTCCCTCGCAGTTATATCATTGGGTAATTATACTACATATATTTTTGGCTTCAGGGAGCCGCTATTATACCTGGCATTGAAACTGCTTTTGAATGCACGATGGCTTTTTAGTTTCACTTTACTTTCGAGATTCGCGATCGCACATACTTTGTTTATACTATGGAGCCGCAGTACTTACCACACATTTTACAAGATTAGATGTTTGTCAGTGGTGCTCAGGATCTGCAAATCATTCGCCATCGTCCTCAGTCATCTCTTCTTACTCTGTTTATGTGGTAAGTGAAATTATATTTACTGTAATGTAACAGGCAACCGTTACACCGTGTCTACAACGGACGCGACAGTTGACGTGTCGCTCCGCACCGTGCCGCATCAGCTAAAGTCTGTCTACACTGGACGCGACAAAGCGACCGTTGAAAATCATTTGAAATTTGTGTCAGCACGTCATAAATAGAACGCGGCAGCAGTTTACTGTCGGGGATTTGTCGTGTCGCGCCGCATCCAGTGTAGACAGCATCACTGATTATAATGAGTTCTATAGACTGATCTATATGTAATGAATCTCTATTATAGATCAGTGGTTCTATAGTATTTTGCGCACCGCTCTCGTCCGGTGTAGACACGGTGTTAGGAATCGTTATTTGTGTGTGTGTGTGTGTGTGTGTGTGTGTGTGTGCGTGTGTGCGTGTGTGCGTGTGTGCGTGTGTGCGTGCGTGCGCGTGTGCGCGTGTGCGTGTGTGCGTGTGTGTGTGTGTGTGTTGGAGGTCAGAGAACATGAGGGGAGGACGAGTGTTACGGGAGGAAGACACACAACCTTATTTACTGTTTCGTGTGTGTGTGTGTGTGTGTGTGCAGAACGGTGGTGTATCCTGGCCGGATGATGTGGATGTTGCTCGTGGAAGAGGGGAAGCGTCCAGAGATTTCGCCAAGGTGAGTTTATCCATGTTTTACATTATTTGTAATAATTTACTGCAATCTGTTTCTGTGCACTGTAAAAAAAAAAAGTTATTAATTATTAATACAAATTATTTTCGAGAAACTACTATTTTTCTACTTCAAAATTTTCACATTTAGTTCAGTGTTACTTAATTCATTAATTTAATTTAAAGGTGCAATTTTAATTATATAATTTACTGCAATCTGTGTGTCTGCACTGTAAAAAATTTAAAAAAAAATTGAAGTTGCAAATAAAATAGTTTATTGGAGTACATTTTACAAAAAAATACTACTTCAGCTTTTCTATTTCAAAATTTCACGTTTATTTCAATAAGTTGCTTGCTGTTTTTTGTAATTATTTGTGAAATTTACCAACAATTTCTGCATAAAAGTTGTCTCAATGTAAATCCTAGACCAAATGTTTGTTTCATTGTGTATTAATGGACCAATTTAATTAATTAGTTTCATTTAAAGGTGCAGTTTTATTATTGTATAATTTACTTCAATCTGTATGTCAACACTGTAAAAAAAATATTTTTCATTTGTAAATAAAACATAGGTTATTGGAGCGTGTTTTGCAAATACTATTTCATTCTTTCTATTTAAAATTTAATGTTTAATTAATGTGATACTTGTAATTTCTTTGTAATTATTTGTGAAATTTACTAGAAATGTATTATTGAAATTTGTTTCAGAGTAAATCCTACGCCAGTGTGTTTTAATTGACCTATTTAATTTGTTAATGTAATTGAGTCTGGGATGATTAATTTCAGATGGGTGTGTATGAAGATGCTGAGTTTGTGTAATGAGTTGATTTGTGTCTGATAGTTATATGAGCTGGATAACGACCCGCACAGGAAGGAGTTCCTGGACGACCTTTTCACCTTCATGCAGAAACGAGGTGAGAGAGATTAATCTGAATTCACATGATTGCAGTCTGATAGTGGAGTGAGTTTATCAGATTCAATGTGTGTGTGTGTGTGTGTGTGTGTGTGTGTGTGTGTGTGTGTGAGAGAGAGAGAGTGTGTGTGTGTGTGTTAGTGTGAGAGAGAGTGTGTGTGTGTGTGGGAGAGAGAGTGTGTGTGTGTGTGTGTGTGTGTTCTTAAGCATGTGCACGCATGTATGTGTGTGTTTTGTTAGTGTAAAGCCTGTGTGATTGATGCTTCATGTCTGGACTGAAACCTGAAGATCTGGATGTGTGTTTATTTGTGCTGAATGTTGAGGGGCCCGTCAGGGGCCGCGGGGTGATGAGGGGATTGACCTGCTGCAAGTTCACACATGTGAAGGACACGAAATATTTCAACACACACAGCGGTGCTTCATATCAACGTGTAGTAGGATCAGACCCATGAAAATATTTTTTTTTTTTTAAGAAATTCAAACTTTTATTAATCAAGGCTGTATTAAATTGATCAAAAGTGCCAGTAAAGACATTTCTAATGTTACAAAAGATTTCTATTTCAAATAAATGCTGTACTTTTGAACTTTCTATTCATCTGTTAATCCTGAGAGAATCCTGAGATAAAATGCATCACAGTTTCCACAAAAATATTGTGCAGCACAACTGTTTTCAACATTGATAATAATCAGAAATGTTTCTTGAGCAGCAAATCAGCATATTAGAATGATTTCTGAAGATCATGTGACACTGAAGACTGGAGTAATGATGCTGAAAATACAGCTTTGATCACAGAAATAAATTACAGTTTAACAGATATTCACATAGAAAACAGCTATTTTAAATAGCAATAATATTTCACTATTTTACTGTATTTTTGATCAAATAAATGCATCTGTGGTGAGACATTTGCATTAGTGTTTAAGTCGAGCATCACGATAACCAACTAGTTTAGAAAAAGTCCTGCTGTACAAAAAAACAGAAAGAAAGAAAAGGAAAGTCCTGCTGTGTCTGCAGAGCAGAAGATCTCTGGGACGTCTCGTCAAGCGTCTCTCTGTGAGACGGAAAGGAAGCAAAACCGCAGAATCTCACTTCCATGTCGAGTGCTTAAATACAGGGAACTCTGTCTCTGTGTGTGTGTGTGTGTGTGATTTCAGCAGCTGTTTTTAACAGAGCGTCAGGGGACCGCACTTGAGGCCCCGTATCGAGGAGCTTCAGGAAAGCCACATGCTGCTGCAGTTTCATGGCACGCAGCGGCTGGAGCTTTTCAGAGCCGTTTAGGTGTCAAACGGAGTGGTTTTTCTGGTTTTTGACGTCTGGTGTCACAGGTGCATATCATCTTCATCAGATCATGCCATTATCTGTTTTCTAAATGCATGTTATAGATCATCTTATGAACAGTTCAACTTTTTTTTTTGACCTTGTAATGTTTAATCAAACTGGATCTTCTCTCTGGTGATGTATGCAGGATTTCTTAATCAATTAGAGCTCTTAGGCTCCGCCCCCACAGCTCATGCTCATCTGCATACACTTGAGAGCCACGCCCACATCTCAACATCCAATCAATAACCGATGCACAGAACCAAGTCCCGCCCTATATTTATTATTTTTTGATAATCCGTCTCTCTCGGGTGAGCGTCACAATATGAAAGAAAAGATCTTACGCTACTTCTGTTTTATTGTGACTTTATGTATCTGAATTACATTTTAAATTTCCATCCATTTGGATTACATAGTTTTAACATAAACTAATAAACGGAATGTGATGCATATTTGTCAGTCATACATCGTTTATTATTAATTATTTGCATCTTTTTGATTCGATTTAATCAATCATATTTGCAAAATGCATTTATTCAAATTGCTTAAAATCAGTATAAATCTCACAATTGTGAAAACAATTACATTTATTCAGTTAAAAAGAATAAACACGTTTAAAATATGGTTAGCTGTGAACCAAGCAATATTCAGTTAGTTAAAATGTATGAAATTGGATTTATGGATGATAAATATATAAAGCAGCTGGTTATTGTGTATTTAAAACAGTTCAGTTTATTATTACTGTTACAGAAATAACTTTATTGATTTTATCAGTGTTAAAACTGTAATCCAAATTATATATGCAATTAAAATACATAAATCTTACATTTAGGCCTAAATATTTTTAAGTGAAATTTTGATGATATTCAATATACATCTGAATATTTTTCCACATTTTGAGTGTTCAATATATATTTAAATATTTTTGTCCAAATGTTGACCATATTAAGTATGTATATTTTTCCTAATATTGAAACCTATTCAATATTTCTCCAAAATTGGACAATATTCAGTATTCATCTCACCATTTTTCCTCATTTTGATGATATTTAGTATTTATCTCAGTACAGTATTTTCCTAATTTCGGATGATATTCAGTAAATATCTCAATATTTTTATTTTTTCTCATTTTGATTTTGATATTATCTCAATATATTTCCTAGTTTTGACAATATTCAGTACATATCTCAATATGTATCTTTGCATTCGCTTTTTTGCACCATTCATTTGAAACACAAGACAAAATAATTTAACAAATGTCCAAGTGTTTTTTGTTCCCATACTATGAAAGTCAGTGTTTTTTTGGACTCATTTCTTTTTGTGTTCTGCAGAAAAAAGAAAGTCAAACAGGTTTGATTGACACGAGGGCGATATATATATATATTTTTTTTTTTTTTTTTTTTTTTTTTTAAGAATCATTTTTAGGCTGAACTGTTTTAGTGTCAGCTTTTGTGCACCTCACAGGACGCTGCTGAAATAAGATGTTGTTTTGATTTATCGGCTAGTTCCTCCTGTGTTTGGAGCTGCGTTCGGGGCCTCTGAAACTTGATAAAGTGGGTTTGCAGGGCTGGATTAGGGGCCCCGCGTCTCATAGCATGATTAATGAGCCTCTGAAACGCACAACTACACGTCTGATCGAGCCGAGGCAGAGTTGAACACCAGAAAGAAAAGGCTTTGGATGAGTGAAAGGAAATTTCCTTCATAGAAAAGCAGCAGTCGTGCTGAAACCAGTGATTAATCAGAGACAGAAGCAGGGCGGGGGCCCGGCATCACATCTGCTTCTTAATCCGTCTGTCCTGAATCAAAGGCGTTTTATTCTTAGTATCTATATATTTATCTTTGATTATAAGATGAGGTTTTGTGTGTAAATGTGTTTTTGCTCCAGAATAACATTCGGGATGTGTTTAAAATTATATGGTGAAGCTGAAAGGCATTTATCAGTTCTCTCCCGACGTTATAAATGCCCTCTTCCTGTCGTTCTTCCGCACTTCCTGTTTAATCTCCCGTCACTCTTTCACGCTGACAGCGCCTCAAACATTTAATAGTGACTAATCTCTTTTTCTTTTTTTTTCAGTTGCTTTAGCTATATTTGATATATTTAATTAATCTTATCCAGTTAGTTTTGACAGATCTAAATTCTAGAGGAAGTGGAACAATGTAACACTTTGTTCTCTTTGTTTTGTCAAAATGTAGCGCACATAGAATCATCTCATTCAAAAACGAACAGCCAGAATTTGGTAAGGCTTTATGCATATAATGCATTATAAAGGTATTCATAATGTACATTGTAATGCATTATAATATTTGAAGGTTTCTAACGGTGTATTATAAAGTATTTTAACTGTGTTTGCAATTATACATGAGATCATACAATGCATTATAAGGCATAATTAATATATTGAAATAATTTTATTATGCATTATATATATAAAGTGTTACTGCCACATTTTACACTACAGCATAATAGACACATAAGTGACCAATAATGATATTCTTTACAAAACGCAATAGAAATTGAACACCTTTAGTTTGGAAAACTACCTTCACATAAGGTTCAAAGTTGAATGCTTTTATTCATCAAGGCTGCATTAAATTAATCACACTAAAGACATTTATAATGTTAGTAGATTTCAAATAAATGCTGTTCTTTTGAACTTTCTGTTCATCTGTGAATCCTGAAAAATAAAATGCATCACAGTTTCCACAAAAATATTAATGTTTTCAACATTGATAATAATCAGAAATGTTTGTTGAGCAGCAAATCAGCATATTAGAATGATTTCTGAAGATCATGTGACACTGAAGACTGGAGTAATGATGCTGAAAATACAGCTGCGCATCACAGAAATAAATTACAGTTTAACAGATATTCACATAGAAAACAGCTGTTTTAAATCATAATAATATTTCACATTTTTACAGTATCTTTGCTCAAATAAATGAGCCTAAGCTTCTGATCTGTAGTGTGTGAAGGGAAGAGCAGCTGATGCTGATGGCTTCATCTGACTCATTGATTTCGATGGGGGTTGACCTTTATTTGACCTCTGACCGTGTGTGCGTGACCTCTGTGACCCGAGAGCTTCTCCTCTCTTCATCAGGATGTGAAAGCATCAGTGTTTGTGGTCCAGAATAAGCAGCATGTGACTCCGGCTCTGATCTGATCAGTATTTCTCCGTGACTCCAGCGTGTTCCTCTCGTGTTTCGGTGAGGTGTTGATCAGATCCCCAGAGGAACACACAGACTCTAGTTACACTTAAATTGGCGTCTCACTTTTCGCGCCGTCGAGTCTTTTGAGTGTCCTGCTCTCCTCTTGGTTCCCATCTTCAGGAGTCACATTACAGCTTCATCTGCGCTCACTTGAGCTCAGTGTAGTGCGCTTTACTGCCGTATTCTTCTGTGGAACACAAGATATCATGAAAGATGTCTCGGTGTTTGTGGAAAGTGGCATCCGGTGTTGTTTAGACCCTGTTGATTTTGAATACCCACTGTTTTTAGTGTCACTGAGATATGATTATATTTTTTATTAATATTTTGTTTGAGTTTTCATATGTTATGTTTTTATTAAAAAAAAATAATTGTCATATTTTTGTATGTATAAATAGTTTTTATAATTGTTTTATTTCAGTATTAGTTTGAGTTATTTTAGCATATCAAGTTAAACTATATGAAAATGAGAAATGTGAAATAGCTGAAATAAAATAATTACAGATAAATGTATTAATTAAATTGTATTGTATTTCAATTTAAATTTATTTCAATTAATAATTTATTTAAAGTATTTTTGTGGTTTTAATTAACTAATAAACCTGGTTCAGTCTAAAAAAATCTATTTTATTTTATTTCATTTAAAGTGTATTTTATTTAAAGTAACAATTTGTGTGTGTGTGTGTGTGTGGTTTTAGTTAACTAATAACCCTGGTTCAGTCTATAATTGGTTCAGTTTAAAATATATCTTATTTCATTTAAAGTTTATTTTATTTAAAGTAACAAAAATGATTTTTTTTGTGGTTTTAATTAACTTTAATAATCTTGGATCAGTCTATAATTAGTTCAGTCTAAACATGTTTTTTTTTTTGTGGTTTTAATTAACTAATAACCCTGGTTCAGTCTATAATTGGTTCAGTTTAAAATATATCTTATTTCATTTAAAGTTTATTTTATTTAAAATAACAAAAAAAAAATTTTGTGGTTTTAATTAACTGTAATAAACTTGGTTCAGTCTATAATTGGTTCAGTTTAAAATATATCTTATTTCATTTAAAGTTTATTTTATTTAAAGTAACAAATTTTTTTGTGTGTGTGTGGTTTTAATTAACTTTAATAATCTTGGTTCAGTCTATAATTAGTTCAGTCTAAAAATATTTATTTTATTTTATTTCATTTAAAGTTTATTTTATTTAAAGTAACAATTTTTCTATGGCTTTTATTGACTAATAACCCTGTCTATAATTGGTTCTGCACCATTTTTGCTGCAGACATGACGAATGATTGCTCAAATCATGCATCTGTCTGGTTAAATTATAGTAAATCTAGTTAACAAATCAAATGAACAGTATTAATCTGAATAATTCAACAGTCTCTCGTCTCTCATCTAGAGCGATTAGTTCAGATGTTTCATGCTCATTTTGATCCAGACGTTATTAACAGACAGTAAGATGCGAGGCTGATAATCAGACAAGTGATGGTTCCTTCACTTCTCCTAAACAAATGTGACTCGTTTGATGCAGAAAATTGAATTTTTTTTTTTTCTGGCAGGATTTGTTTGTGATTTTCGTTTTTCCTCCTGTCGTGTATGGCATGTTTTTGTGCGCATATGGAAATGTTTCAACATAGTTTTCCATCGACTGTGTTATTTTATTGCACAGAGGAAGAGGCATGTTCAGGTTTGTTTCTTTTTGAGGGTTTCAGGATATTCCTCCTCAGCACTGTCGACATGAAACGTGTTTGCAACTCGATTTGGATGGATCGAGTTAGTTTGCTGCACAAACACATATGTGACCCTGAACCACAAAACCAGTCATAAGGGAATATTTTTTTGGCTATTGCTACAAATATACCCAAGCGACTTAACACTGCTTTTGTGCTCCAGGGTCACATATTATAATATCCATGCATGCTCCTGCTGTATTCTTTGTGTTACACAGCTGTGGTGTGTGTTGCATGCTCTCTGTTCTCATCGCATGTAAACATGCAGTAGGTATGTTCTGCTGTTGGATCGGACAGACTTGTCTTGGCTCTGTGTATGAATTAGTCTGTCATGTGGCACGAGTCGGACTAAATATAGCAGATTCCCTGCAGTCATTGACCGTTACCTTTTATGTCCCTGACCTGGCATTAAAAATAAAACAAAGCAGAATGCTTCTCCTCGTCCGCCTCGACCTGTGCATTAAGAGCGGAGCGTCAGTGAAACCTCACACCGGCCGACGGAGAAGTGTGATCCTGTCACTCTTTGCCTCTGAATTATTCACACACGTCCGTCATGTGAAATCAGCCACATTTAATGTGGATATCTGGCTGTCAGACTATTGATTGAGTTCAGGAGCCGTATGCAGAATGCTGTTCTCCGCTGAATTACAGCTCAAGTGCTCTTCACCTTTTGAGTTTTTTATCTGGGTGAATGAATGAAGAATGAATTTTATATATAAAGAGATTTGTATATATTAGATAATATTGTTTTATATAGTAAATATAGAATTTATTATAGTTTTGTATTTATAAAATATATTGTTTACATATAAAAAAAATAAGTGTATTGTTCCTCTTTTGTATGTTGCTTTGGATAAAACTTAAAGTATCTGCTAAGTGTGTGTGTGTGTGTGTGTGTATGATATATATATATATATATATATATATATATACACATTTTATTGTATTTTGTTAAAACTTAATGACTGTAATAGTGTGGGTCAGACCGCTACCCTTATTTATTTAAATAGGGTTAATTTAGGATAATGGCAAAAAGTGGCCCAGTTTACCTGAATTCACCCTAAGGTTGCTTTCTCATGCATTTTCTGATAGGCTCAGACAGTCACATGCTCATCTCACCACTGATTATGCACTGTTAGTGGTTAGTGAAAAGCAGTAGACTGTCATATTGTTAAGTGATGTCCTTCAGTTGTGATCGCTTGTGTTTTCTCCTGACGCTCTTCATGTGCAAACAGAAGTACGAGACGTGGGAGGGGCCTTCTGGGGCCTCAACCGCAGCACTTCCCACCAGCGTGACCTCTGACCCTGCCTGCCATTAATCACTCCACTCCTGATGGAAAATCAACCCAACAAGGCATGATGGGAGGGTCAGCCTGGGGCCAATCAGAACACGGCTCTCAGCCGACAGTGGCGCCACACTGAACTACAGGAACCTCAGCAACCGTGAATCTACCCTGTTTATTTAGATACTGTCAGAGAGGGTTAACTAACCAGCAACAGTGAGCTTCTGTTTAGTAGCAGACTTGATCTAATTCATGATTACATTTACATAGAGAAAGATAGTATGTAATATAATTTAATATATATAAAATGTTTCTGAAAGAAGTCTCTTCTGCTCACCAAGGCTGCACTTATTTGTTAAAAAACATAATAAAAACAGTAATATTGTGAAATATTGCAATTTCATATACCTGTTTCACATGATCCTTGAGAAATCATTCCACCCTTCAAAAGATTTTCTTTTTTAAAGAAATTAATAATTGTATTCATTAAAGATACATTAAATTGATCAAAAGTAAAGACATTTATAATGTTACAGTAGATTTCTATTTCAAATAAATGCTGTTCTTTTGAACTTTCTATTCATCTGTGAATCCTGAAAAATCAAATGTATCACAGTTTTCATGTTTTGATATGTTTTTCAACATTGATAATAATCAGAAATGTTTCTTGAACAGCAAATCAGCATATTAGAATGATTTCTGAAGATCATGTGACACTGAAGACTGGAGTAATGATGCTGAAAATTCAGCTTTGATCACAGAAATAAATAAATGATTTTGAATCATAATAATATTTAAAATTTTTACTGTATTTTTGATCAAATAAATGCAGCTTTGCTGAGCAGAAAAGACTTATTTTAAATAAAACATTTATAAATCTCTCAGACCCCAAACGAATGGCAGTGTTTATATTTTTACCGTACAGCAAAATCTCCTCAGTTGTTGTGTTGTAGTTAGTGTTAGTGTTGTAGCAGTCAGTATTAATCATTCAGGGTTGTTTCTATTGTATGTCGTATAGTCTCTATGTGCGCGTGTTTCTATAAAAGCTCGGCTTCCTGCTGACTGGCGTTTTAATTCAGCCATCAATAACCTCAGGCTGACCTTTGACCCTTGCGATTGTACTAATTGTTTGATGTTGGGTTGGTGGTCAGAGGCATCAGTGAACTGCAGAGATGTTTCTGGACGAGTTTATCAAACCGTGCTCTGAAATATACCGGCTGCTCTAATGACATGCGTGTTCTCCCAAGATGCTGAGTTTCACAGGCATCTGAAGCCCTTTGTTGTCATGTGTGCATGTCGGGGCGCGTCACACAACCTTTAAACCTTGCCTGTTTTTCATTGCACATTCTTGCATTTCTGTTTTAAGTTTTTCTTTGTAGAGCGAGATCGTAAAGCCGTCATTTGAGTTGTTTATCTAGGACGCTGTTGATAAGAATCTCACCAAAGTCTGTGTGTGTTACTCGTGTTTCTGTTCTTCTGATAATCATGCACTTGTTAATTTTTAAATTTTGGTCTATTATGCTTCCGTAATGTGTTTTTTCAGACTAGTGAAGAAAAAGCATCCAAAATACACTTCAAGTGTTTGTTTTATTACATTTCATCTATTTACGTCTGTTGATTTTTAAAACCAATTCACACCTTTAAAAGTTTTCTTACATACACCAAAAACAGTTTTATTCCTCTCTATATTCTGAAGGTTTGCACTGGAAGGATTGTTCATATATCATTTGTATGGTTTTATTATTGCACTTTTATCTAATTGCATCTTAATTTGCTATACATATTTTTAAAGCCTATTTTCTTAAAATTAGTTTGTTTCTCCACTTCAGCAGCACTCACATACACCAAAACTTAGAGTTTTATTCCTCTCTATATTCTGAAGGTTTTTACTGAAGGGTTTGTTCATAAAGCATTCACACTGATTTATACAACATTTTATTGCTAAAAACAAGGCGAAAATGCATATATTTAAAGGCTGTGAGTTTGTTTCTCCACTTCAGCAGCACTTACAAACACCAAAACTTAGAGATTTATTCCTCTCTATATTCTGAAGGCTTTTACTGAGGGGTTTGTTCATATATCATTCACACTGATCTATACAACATTTTATTCCTAAAAACAAGTCGAAAATGCATATATTTAAAGGCTGTGAGTTTGTTTCTCCACTTCAGCAGTACTTACAAACACCAAAACTTAGAGATTTATTCCTCTCTATATTCTGAAGGTTTTTACTGAGGGGTTTGTTCATAAAGCATTCACACTGATTTTTACAACATTTTATTCCTAAAAACAAGGCGAAAATGCATATATTTAAAGGCTGTGAGTTTGTTTCTCCACTTCAGCAGCACTTACAAACACCAAAACCTAGAGATTTATTCCTCTCTATATTCTGAAGGTTTTTACTGAAGGGTATGTTCGTAAAGCATTCACACTGATTTTTACAACATTTTATTCCTAAAAACGTGGTGAAAATACGTTTATTTCTGTCTGTTGACAGTATTTTCTGATTTCTGGAGTGATAAAAAGAGAAATCCCCTCTATAAAAACCTTTAAGTCTAATATGTCAACAAAATCAAAGAGTTTTGAACCTGGCTTTATACAATGTTCAGATGTAAATGAATGCACATTAGATAATGCGTCATTTGCATATTTAAACAAAACGTTTCAGAAAACTTGTAATACAAAACAATTGTCCTAATGTCCTGTGATTAATCAACTGGGGAAAGTATTGTGATATCTGATATCACATTTTGACCCTGTTCAGCTGTGCTGTCGTGTCTGAAGGCATCACATCAGGCGGTTTTACTATAGATTCATAAATTGTTTTTATTCCAGAGCACAATCAGAGGGAGCCGCTGTGTGGTTTTCATATGAGCGTTTAACTCTACAGCAAACGTCTCCACCCGCCCCTGACCTAAAGATAAGCTGTTGACAAGATTAATGCATGGCTATCATAAGTCAGGGGCGGGTTGGCTCTGTTATCCAGGTTAAGCTTGTTTGCGTAAAGCAGGCTAATATGTATTTTTCCGCCTGTAGCCCACCTGTGTCTTTTGAAGTGCTGCGGTGGGCGACTCGAACTCTCACCTCTATACAAACACAACATCTGCCACAAGCATTTCAATGCGTTTATGGAGTAAAAATGAAACATGGGTTTTTGATGTTTTTCAGTTTTTTGTTTTTTATTTGAAACTTAAATTAAAAAAGCTCAAACTTAATATGTTTTTATCATTTAACATTTTCTTTTATCTTTTGCTGTTGTTTGTTTGTTTTTGTTTTAGAAAAAAAATCATGGGAAAACAATGTTTATTTAAGAGTAAATATTTAAGATTTGTTTTTACTGATGTATAATATGTACTGTATACTATATATATAATATATATATATATATTAGGCTTCTTATCATTAACTAAAACTTTCTTTTTGTTAATTGAAATAACTGCTGAAATATAAATATTAGATGAAAAACTAAATGAAAATTCAAAATGTTTTCTTGGAAGAAGTAATATTACTAACTGGAAATAAATAAAAACTAAAATTGAACTAAAACTGAAAGAAGAAAAATTTAAACCTAAATAAAATGTATAAAAAAACACAACAAAATTAATCAAATTAAAATTTGATTAATATGAATATAAAAATAAAAGCTAATTACAAAATATTCATACAAACAACATAATAAAAAAAAAAAACTAA
>NW_015557053.1:82023-84523 GCF_001515605.1 Sinocyclocheilus anshuiensis | reverse complement strand
CTGATGTGTGTGTGTGAGTGTGAGTGAGTGAGTGAGTGAGTGAGTGAGTGAGTGAGTGAGTGAGTGAGTGAGTGAGTGAGTGTGTGTGTGTGTGTGTGTGTGCGTCTGCGTGAGTGAGTGAGTGAGTGAGTGAGTGTGTGTGTGTGTGTGTGTGTGCGTCTGCGTGAGTGAGTGAGTGAGTGAGTGAGTGTGTGTGTGTGTGTGTGTGTGCGTCTGCGTGAGTGAGTGAGTGAGTGAGTGAGTGTGTGTGTGTGTGTGTGTGTGCGTCTGCGTGAGTGAGTGAGTGAGTGAGTGAGTGTGTGTGTGTGTGTGTGTGTGCGTCTGCGTGAGTGAGTGAGTGAGTGAGTGAGTGTGTGTGTGTGTGTGTGTGAGTGAGTGTGTGTGTGTGTGTGTGTGTGTGCGCGCATGCGCATACGTCTGCGTGTGTGTGTGTGTGTGTGTGTGTGTCTGTGTGTGTGTTAATGAGTGTTTGTGTCTGTAGATGAGAAGCAGGATCTGGCCGTGAGTATTTCCTCCAGCGGAGCGGCGAGTGTCAGCGTGTCGGTGGAAGTCAATGGCATCGTTTACTCAGGTATGGCTTACAAAACCAATCCCAGAATGCATTGCGTAGAGCAGGGTTTCCCAAATGGGGCTTCAACATTTTTGTGGACAGAAGTTTACAGCACTGTAGCAGTATTCCTCCAAAATAAAAGCACAAGCATTTGAAATGTTTAATGTTCAAAGGTTTGAACACTTGAAAGTGAAGAATTTAAGACAAATATTCTTTAAGTCCTCTGAATGTCATTTTATTTTACTTTTAGGCTAATCAAAGACAACAGACACGTTGTATGGAGCAAAATACGTTTATTTTAATTGAACAATTGTAAAGTTGCTGTGCGCTTTCTGTGTGTGTGTGTGTGTGTGTGTGTGTGCATCTGGTTGAAATAAAATAGTTCATATTTTCTTTTATTCCAGTTAATGTATATTTTATGCAAGTAACGAAAAATCGTTTTTTAATGGTTTTAGTTTTAGTTAACTATCATAACCCTACTTAAAACAGCAGTGTGAATGTAATGTCAACTGAGACACAATCACAACTAAAAAGAGGTTTGTGTCCACTTTAAAGTCCAGCAAAAAGGTTAAAATAAAACGCTTGAAGTTTTTAATGTTTGCTTTCATGCCATGTGACAATTATCCACCTATTAGAGAACCGTAAACGTTAATGTGTAAGAAAATACGTTTTGTCGAAAGGGTTCGGCTGATCCCTGGCGTTGAGTGTTAATTGTAGTTGTTTTTGACGTGTTTTCTTTTGCAGGAACTCTGTTTGCTCAGAAGTCGGCGGCTGCAGCTGCGAGTGTGAATGCTCCTCCAGCAGGACCCAGCTTCACCTTCTCTAGCTCCGCCCCCAGCCAAAGCCCCGCCTCTTCCTCCTCCTCCAAGGGGCGGAGCTCCCCGTAACCGTCTGCCGGTTGGCTCTCAAGTCACTGATTGCTGAAAATCAAACTGTTGCACAACCAGTACCTCGTTTTCTCCTGTCCGCATGTTTGCAGACATATTTGCAGCATGGACACACATGCAAAAAATAACGTGGCTGGACCTCATTCATGAATCACGAGACAGTCTTATGTAAAAGTCACAATCAAATCAATGCAACAGTTACGTCATTTCGATTGGATTCATGCAGAAGTTCATACTCGTGTTTCGTGAACGATGTCCGGCGTGTTGAAGAAAACGCTAAATACGATCAGAACGTTCAGCCAAACGACGGGCAGGTTTTACAGAACTTGAAGATTTTTATTTAGGGTGTGTTTTGATCTGTCTTCTGATTGTTTCGAGACTTTTTTTTTTTTCCCCTCATAAAGGTTCCTCGTGTTACATTCATACCTCAAACATTCAGTGGTGGAACGTTACAGGAACGTCTTTTACCTCAGGATCTGTAGTTTAGGCTTTCTCTGAATACGTTTTTTTTTTGTAGAATTGGTTTTAATTCGTCAGGATCAGAAACACTGGCGTGGTTTTAGGACGGGACCGCACTGATTCCCTTCTATGCATCAGTGTTCGTTAGGGAAGACGAACCTCGGAATCTTGTCAGGTTCTGGGGAATAAATCTGCTGTTCGGAATCGCGTTCGTTTGAAGATGTCAGGACCCAAGAACAACCGTCAGATACCTCAGAAAGCAGCTGAATGTCTCGTCTCTGGGATCTGCTAAAACTAATTCTTTCAGCTGGATCTCAGGGCAGGCTTTAAATATGTGGGTGAATCTCATGAAAATCAAAAAAAAAAAAAAAAAAAATATATATATATATGTGTGTGTGTATATGCACATATTTGCATACATATTTTTTTTTTGTATATTTTAATAATTGAATATCAAAGTGAATCTCATGATCGCATGAAAATCAAAAGAACATTTATAGGAAATAAGAAATTTAGCATTTTATATATATGTATATATACACACACACACACATATATATATATTATGGCTGTCAAATGATTAATCGCATCCAAAATAAAAGTT
>NW_015557053.1:78293-82005 GCF_001515605.1 Sinocyclocheilus anshuiensis | reverse complement strand
TATATGCACACATATTTGCATACATATTTTACATTTTATTTTTTAGATTTTAATAAATATATGTAAGCACATTATATGCACATATTTTTTATAATCTATAAATGTAAGTGTATAAATATATATATTTTTATAAATATATATGCACATGTGTGCATATACATATATATGCATATAATATTTAAATAATAGTCACAGCGTAAAACATCTAGATAGGCCTAAAACAGGCATCATTTTCTTAATGCAAAATATGATTTCTTATTTCTTTCTGTTGATTTTGGATTAATTTAGAGGTTTCATGAGATCCACCCATGAATGGTGTGATGAATTCTCAGCGTAACCATCCAATCATTCCTCAAGTGCAGCAGCAGCTCCGCGTCGGTCAGATGCGTGTCTGTATGACGTCTTTCATCCACACTGACGCTTGACGTTTTCGTCTCACATTTTTGCCCTCCGTAGCAGGAAGGCGTCTCTCTCAGGAAGTACTGTGATGTTTTTAAGTGAACTCTCATTATTGTTAAGATGATATAAATGCATAATCAGTGGTGAAGTACCTCAGACTCTGCTGTGGAGATTTACACTACATACCTCATGCTGCCGTGACGATGGGAGACGAAACGTTCCCGAAACGTTCCCGTTCCCGCGCAGAATCCGGAATGCTGGACGTGAATCCCTCGAGCTGGACTCTCCTTTCTCTGTGTGTCTTTTTCTCGTGGCGAAACCAAACGTGAACTGTTGCATTTGTACAATCAGGTGGCCAAACCTGCTCACCGTAACCAAACCGAACTGCCTTCTTCAGCTGCTGCACAGCTAGAAACCAAAGACCGGATGACCTCCGCCTCACAGGTCAAAGGTCACCGCGACGCTTGTCTGTATGATTGTGATGTAATGGGTCAGGTGACCAGGGAAACACACTTACACTCATCTCTCTCCGGTCAGATGTTTCTGTCTGGTCCGGATGAGGTTTGAAGGCCATATCGATGTGCTTTCTGTCTGTTCTCAGGACTTCGATTCGTCTCTGTTCCAGCTCTGATCCTTCATGTTTGCTGCACTCTTCTTCTGTCTGAACTGGATTAAACGCCTTGTGCAGATTCTTGGTCCTAGTTTTATATTTTTCTGTTTTTGTGACTGTGTCTAATGCTTTAAAATGCTACAGGTTTACTGTGCTGCATAAATGTTTTCCAGCATCCAGGAACAATGCCATACGTTCCCACTGATGCAACTGACGGAATAATACAATTAAAACAGTAATTGTGACATTTTACCTCACAATTCGGACTTTTTTCTTGCAATTCCGCGTTTATATCTCACAAATCTGACTTTTTTTTCTTGCAACTGTTTTATCTTGCAGTTAATTTTATCTCAGTGGCAGAAAAACAAACAAGCGAAATATCAGACTTCCGACAAAAAAAAAAAAGTAGTTTTTGCGAGATTCTGTGGCGGAAATGAGCTTCCATACAGATCAGTGGTCCGTCGGTACAGGTTTTTAAACATTTGATTTCTTCAGCCCTGAATACATGCTGAGTTTTGGGGGTTAAAGAAGAAACTGTGTGTTTGGCAGGAATAATGTTCCCAAGTAAAAGTCCAGGAACGCGTTCTACAAGCAACGTCCAGGTCACGTGACCCCTGTATTTATTTAGTTGATTTAGAATTTCAAGACATAAAAAGCATTACAGTCACATTGATTAAAAACAGAACAAAATATACATTAAATATAAATTAGGATTCATGTAAATATACATTAGGATTCATGGTACGCCGCTTAACGAACGGCCTAAATAGCATCGCGGGTTCACGTGATGTCAAGGCAGATTTTCCGCGGCAAATTGGTCACGTTCATTTAGCTGCTTATGTTAGCCGTGATAAACACATTTTATGATATTACGGTGCGTCCGAAATCACGTACTGTCTAAGTAGGTACTACATTTGAATCACGACCGTTCTGTAAGAATAATAAGAATATGAGTAGTATGAATGAAATTCGGACGTACTACATCCGGGTACTTTTCGCCAACTGTTTTTCGAATACTCGGACTGTTTTGAAAGAGTTAGAGGTAGGACTATAACCTTAGTATATTTTCATAAAGAGTGGGTATGTTTTTGAGAATTCGATGTAGTATGACCAAAATATCGAAGCAGAAATACTGCAAACATCAGTCGAGTTTTTGACACACAGTTTGGTAAATTGTCTGTAATAATTATCGCTGTGATTTCGCGCGCCAAAAACCGTTTACTGCTAAATAACAGTCCTCAGAAATTAAAAGAGAACAAAAATATTCTCATAACATCAGAATGTGTGTGAATGTTGTAGTCTGAGGGTGTAGTTTATCCCAGAATGCACTTCAGGACTTCAGATTCTCTGAGTTTCTGTCTCACGATTACTGTTTATTAATAAAATCAGTCAGTCAAACGATCTTTTTTGTTTGTAGTTTACATAGTATAACGTGATGCATGTTGGGCCTAGTTATGTGTTGCTTGCAAATATCTTTTTATATTTATTATTATATTTCTGTTTCAGTCGTAGGCTAGTTATCAGCTAGACAGATTAATTCTGTGGTTTTGTTAAAGAGATCAAACAGTTGGTGGTTGCCATTGACTTCCATAGTATGGAAAAAAATACTATGGAAGTCAATGGCAACCACCAACTGTTTGATTACCAGCAATCTTCAACATATCTTCTTATGTGTTCAAGATAAGAAAGCAACTCATACAGGTTTGGAACGACATGAGGGTGAGTAAATGATGACAGAATTTTCAGGTGAAAAAATTTTTTTTCAGAATTTTTGACAGACATTTTTGGGTGAACTATCCCTTTAACTGGTTAAGGTCGAGTTAACTCAGTCCTGCTTCGCCTCGAGGTGGCGCTCATGCGCAGAGAGTCAGATTGACACGTGCTGTTCGGTGTGTCTGTTTTCTTGGTTTAAGTGCATACGTTTTTAGTGGGTTTTGTGCATGTCGTTTTAATTAAAAGGCACATTTAGGAGAATGTGAATACTTGATGAACTGGTTTGTGCTGGTTGTATTTTAAAGTGCAGCACTTTACCATAAAAACAAGTTAAACGTTTGACATCGAGTTTGCTGTATAAGACATGGTTCTCAGGTTAGTTAAGATAAAGCTTTAGTCTATAACTTAGTCTGTGTGATTCATTTTGTTTTCTTTTTTTTTCCAATGTGGCTTATTCTGTACAATTTCAATTTCATGAACTCGGTGAAATGCCATTCTAAAACGTTTACCCTTCAGTGAAGCTCGACACTTGAATACTAAATACATTTGGCATCACAGATTTTCTTAACTTGGGATTTCCTATTTTCTAACTTGAGATACGAGTAGTCTGTATTTTTTTAGGATGAAATTAAGAATTAAAATTCTTGAAAATAATTCTTATTCATTACTTAGTTAGGGCAACCTCCAACTTATCCTATATTGTCTTTTTTTGTTTGTTTAATCATCATCACAGCATAACACTAGCTACAGGATAATCTAGCAAATAAAATCCTCAATGGGAGTTAACATACATCTCATGCATTTTACACGTTTAATAAGTAAATCAGTTAATTAAACCCGACCCCTGGTGTGAAAAAATGTAAATATGCTTAAAGGGGTCATCGGATGCAAAATTCACTTTTGTTGTTGTTTGAACGTAAATGTGTGTTGGAAGTGTGTGTAAACATCCATCCTATAATGATAAAAATCCACCCAGTGTTTTTTTTTTTT
>NW_015557053.1:41130-78161 GCF_001515605.1 Sinocyclocheilus anshuiensis | reverse complement strand
ATTTACTCCCGACATCTGAGCCGCTGAAGATGCAGAGGATTAACGTTACTTTCGTTTTGAAGGGAATGCGCCGATTCCCAATCTGCCTAAATGCGTTTAAGTTCGCGCGAATTATTCGTGATTGAGCTTCATCTACACAAGAAGTGAGTATAAGGTTTTTTATGAATCTTTGCAAATCGCCTTTCCTAATATGTACTAGTTAGCAAGTTTCGCTGCTAAAGTAAACAAACAGTACTGCTCGTCGTCACAAGAGAGAGGCGGTGTGGGCAGAGCTCATTAGCATTTAAAGCAACATGGACTAGAATTGCTTGCTAAAAACAGAGCTCATTTTGGCAGGGTAAAAAATAAATTTTAACCAAAGTATGTTATAGACTTTTCATTAAGACCCTAAAGAATCATATCAACTTGTATCAAATGGGCATCCGATGACCCCTTTAAAGTTCGAGGCTTCTACAATGACTTTTTATTAATTTTTTATTTTACTGTTTGTTCACTAAAAAAAGAATGCGTGTGCTACATTTCAGCTACATTTTTAAACATTTTATTCTCTCATATTAACTTACAGTAAACGTTTGTTGTAACATTCTGTTAAACAATAGCTATGTCTATTTATTTTAGACATTAGAACTATATTAGCCTACTGTATCATATTTGATATGCATTTCTAGGGCCTATAAATGATCAACATGATCAAAACTCTTCTGATAAACCGTAGTCTACTTCATCTGAACAAATCCATGCATTGTTCACCTAAAACTAAATCCAGTATCGCCAACTAAATGATTAATGATTAAATGATCATATAAGAGTTTGAAGTATTGAACTGAAATCAGTCTAAAGTCTACAGACCACAGAGTCTACATGTAAAAAATATCTTTTATTAAAAAAAAAAAATCTTGATTTATGCCGTATCCCCTGAGATACAAACATTTACAGGCAGATTATGAAAAATGTAAAAAATAAATTAATAAAATGTCACCCACGATACAAAACCCCTTTTTTTAAAAAGTCTCTTTATGCACCATTTTTCCCTTTTGCACACGTTCCCAGAATGATGGATTTCAGAAACACAGTTTCACCCCTGAACTTCCCCTTTAATGTAATTTAGACATCGCTTGGTTTCTTTCTCAAGCGTCGTGCATCATTAGAAGGCTTCACTATCGCTGAGTTTTCACATCGATCGCATCACATGCACACTCAGGAATCAGGTGTTCTGTAAACACGTCTCAATGAGGGTTAACAGGCTTTAGTGGCTCATTTAAAGGGCTGTGATTAAAAAACTGTGATTTAGCTTTTTTTAAAAAGGCACCTGAATCCTCTCTTCTTCTTTCTGAGGCTGTCCTGCGTCTCGTCTCTGGTGAGCGTGTGTTTAGAAGCGTCGTCTGAAGGGTTCGCTGTCTTTTCTTCAATAACCGCGTCGCTCGCCTGGTCCTTCTTCCCTTTCTTCCACCGCTTTGTGTTAAAAGTCAGTGTTTTGAGTTTCTTGGACTCTTTCTTCTCGGGCTGAGAGGGAACAGGTGTGAGGTTCTCCAGCTCTTCCGTGGGATTCTCCGGCTCCGGCTCCGGATCGGGCGGCTCCATCTTACTGAAGAAGTCCTGCAGCGGCTCCGTGGGTCCCGGGATCTGTCCGAGCGCTAGCAGGTATTTGGGATTGTGGTATTTGTGTGCCGGCACTTTCAGATCTCCGCGCGTCGCGTCTCCGAGATTGACCTGGAAGCGAGAAGTGGCCGCTGCGGGGCGTTTGGGCACCGCGGCCCGAGACAGCGTTCCCATTTGGGGCTTACTGATGTGAAACTCCTTAAAGAGGTCCAGTTTGTCTGAGATGGCGTACAGTTGTCGGAAATCGTTATCGTAGAAATCCACCACCTGCCCCGACATCACCGTGATCATGTTTCTGTCCATTCGAGAAGAGCTCCAGGAGAAACTGCAGAGACACAAACACAGCATGAGACATGAAGACGCTTCTGTCAGACTGTAAGCAGGTAACTCTCGCTCACCTGTACGTTCCAAACATGACTTTATCTCCGTCGATGAGCATGTACTTGCTGTGGACGTTTCCCGGGATTCTCCCCACGGACAGATTCAACCCGACTCCCTTTACGGTCCGAGTCCGGACGTTCTGACGGAAACACAAACCATTAGACATCGGAAATCGAAATTAGCTAATATTATAGCTAATGTCTAAGTGGCCGGGTTTTGGCTAGACCCATATGGCAAAACAATTTTTTTTGTGGCCAAAAAAAATAACAAATAAAAAATAATAATAATAATTAAAAAATTTTTTTTTTTTTAATATATAAAAAAATATTTGTTATATTTTAATATAAGTTAAATATACATTTACATTTAGTAATTTAGCAGACGCTTTCATTCAAATGATGAAAATAGAAGCAATCAAAACCAACAAAAAAGCAATAATAAGCAAGTGCTATAACAAGTCTCGGTTAGTCTAACGCAGTACACGTAGCAAGTTTTTAAAAAATTTTTTTTTAAAGGGGTCATCGGATGCAAAATTCACTTTACAAGTTGTTTGAACATAAATGTGTGTTGGAAGTGTGTATACATCCATCTTATAATGATAAAAATCCACCCATTTTTTTTTTTTTTTTTAAATCCCTATTTTAAAATCCCCTTTCTCAAATCAGGCTGTTCTGAGATTCCTGTCAGAATGACGTAGTTCTGCACAGGCCCCTCCCACGATAGTTGATTGACAGGTCCATCTTACCTTAGCTCCGCCTTGAGTGAGCTGTCATCAGTCCGCCACTGTGTCGACTCCGGTGCAGGGGAAGACAGAAATGTCTCCGATTAAGTGATTGAGGTGTTCTGTTGTTGGATGTAAAAATGAACATAGCAGTCGTCATTTACTCCCGACATCTGAGCCGCTGAAGATGCAGAGGATTAACGTTACTTTCGTTTTGAAGGGAATGCGCCGATTCCCAATCTGCCTAAATGCGTTTAAGTTCGCGCGAATTATTCGTGATTGAGCTTCATCTACACAAGAAGTGAGTATAAGGTTTTTTATGAATCTTTGCAAATCGCCTTTCCTAATATGTACTAGTTAGCAAGTTTCGCTGCTAAAGTAAACAAACAGTACTGCTCGTCGTCACAAGAGAGAGGCGGTGTGGGCAGAGCTCATTAGCATTTAAAGCAACATGGACTAGAATTGCTTGCTAAAAACAGAGCTCATTTTGGCAGGGTAAAAAGGTGTTTTTTACACTACCATTGAGAAATTTTAACCAAAGTATGTTATAGACTTTTCATTAAGACCCTAAAGAATCATATCAACTTGTATCAAATGGGCATCCAATGACCCCTTTAGGCATTTCATATGAATTCAGCACTCGAGTCCTATGAACTCGAACCTATGGTGTTTTTCTAGTCACTGTCACAGGTTTGGTTGAAGTGTTTCTTATCTGGTGTCTAAATGATTGCGAGGTCATCAAGGCAGCCACGGCATTTGGAAAAAAGCTAAACAAATCAATTTCAGTGAACTTATAAAGTTACTAAACAGCTGATGGGCTTCCAGCGTTCAAGATTCAGATGTTGTCAGTGACTAATAGAGTAATACACACTAGAGTTTAAACAACCAGGACATTTGCGGTTTTAGAAGTCTTTATTCAGATACTTTCCACAATAATCAGTGTGTGAAATGGTAAATCCACCAACACTTAAGGGTTTAAATGACTAATGATGCATTGATCATGACATGTAGAGACATTGGTTCCAGTTCGCTGACCTTTTCAGAGGTTATATGTGGGGTGTCAGATCCTGTCAGATGGTGGGTGTGATCGCCCTTCACTTCCTCTTCCTCTTCATACAGGTGCTTATGGACTCTTATTCTTACAAGAGTCTTACTTATTCCATATTCTATTGTGAAATCAGTTTTTTCCATTGTGATTGGAACATTTACAGATTTTAAGGAAGGTTCACAGTGCAATAGATACAAAAATATAAATCCGAAAGTACAGAAGAAAAATAAAATAAACATCTTGTGGCAAATTTTATACATGTTTCTATATATAAACAAGACTGGCTCTACCCATCACCTCCTCATTAAACATTCATATCTACCACTCATGCATATTGCTGATATAAATAAATATGACTCGCATCATACAAACACAGTCAAGCCATTACAGTATGAATTACTGTATAATGTTTGCGCTTTTGGAGCAGTCTATTCTAAACTAAAACAATTCATTGATTATTTTGAAAAAACACTGAATAAATCATGAGTCAGTCAGCAGCCCACAACAAGACTCTTGATCCTCGTGTTGTTTCGTCATTCTGACCCAGAGAGGATTTTGTTTTCCACAAAAATGCTGGTTAATGTTATTGCATTGAACTAAAACGTACTGACTTTAGGCCTCATCGATCTGTTTTGAGTCAATATTGCCGAAATTATCCACAGATATTTTTTTAACACTCAAAAACTGAAGTGCATAAACTCAGATTAACGATTCATATGATCAATCGGTTCAAAAAGGAAATACAAAACTTGTGCTAATTGAAAGAATACAAGTTGATAAGACTGAATCCAACATTTGATGATATTATAGCATAATGAGAGATTTACAAGCGATTTTTAAAAGGCCGGTCATTTTTGACTAGGAACACCAAAGGATTTTCAGCACAGAACAAGGGTTAAAAATGGCTGAAAGTCATTAGATGTTGTGAAATATTACATGAAGTGTCATTCATTGTAAAGAAAGATGCCCTTTAGAGACACGCTTTACAATCAAAGCATCTCATCTAGTGTTGAAAACACAGACTAAAAGTGTTGGGAAATATTAGAGTAACATTTTCTTAACCCACAGTGTGTCACAATCTTCAACATTCTTTCTTTTCAATAAATGACACTTTATTTGATATTTCATTGTCTAATGCAATGTAAACATGAAGAAATAAAAAAATCGCCACAGCTGTACATTTTGAAATGATCCTGACTGATGCAATGAAATATTATTACCTATTTCTATCTATATTTCAAAATCCTAAATGATAAATTGTTAGTCTTAACCACTGATCTATAATAGAGAACTGGATTGCTCATGACATCGTAAAAGTGAAGCCGCCATATTGGTATTCCCTTACATTCTATTGAATTAATAGCAAATCGTACCATTTTAATGAGAAAACATCACCTCACGAGTCCGCGTTTCTATATCTGAAGTATCCCTGTACGTTCTTACAATGCAAAGTTCTAAGCATGTAAATGGTTATTTATTTAATGTCTGGAATTTCCCCTGCATATTAAAAAGTTACGCATCATATTCATAACAGTAGCGAACATCGGAAGGACGAGAAATTATGTTGTGTTATTGTTTTTTATTCGTACAGTTGGCTAACTGCAAGTGTTTCCGCAATAATTTCATTGACAGCATGCATTTTGAAGCAGGTAAACGTTGGTTAAATAATTAATTAATTAAACATGCATAACATAACATTTTACTCCTATGGAAACAATGCTAGTAAAACGCCATAGAATTTGCACAATCTTTAAGAGTCTGAAATAGATGTTGCTACATCAGGACATAAAAAAAATACATGCATCATAACTTATTCAGAGAAATTACGCTGACTACATACGGTACGAACTTAAAGACATGAAGCTTTACTTCCAAGAAGATGCACGGTAAGCTTTGAATTTCAATACAATAGAGCTATAGTAAAAGAGGCTTGTATTGCAATATTTATTGTATATTCAAATCAATTTCTGATACTAATACCATAATTATTTTTTGTGTTGGGTCGGTTACCTGTGTCGGCAAGGTGGGTATTCTGCCCGAAAGGCCCATAAACATTGCAGATAACATCTGAAGTAACAATGAATTTACATTACACATATCCTAAAAAACGAATCCAGTGTGACGTCAAGGTTTTGGCTGTCAGTCAATGAATAGCAATATAGCGGCTCAAACACTTCAGAATGGCAATGAGCAATCCGGTCATTCTAGAGATCAATGGTCTTAACACTAGTTCTTTGGAAATTACAATCACACAAAGCTACACATGGAGTTATTCATTACATTCATTACATACACTAGTAGTCAAACGTTTAGACACATCGATTCATTCATTTCCTCATGTTAGGATAATAGTTAAAGTTATAAAATTACCCAAATATAAATCTGGGAACAGGGCTCGACAAGAAGGGCTACAAAAGCCAGCGTGGAAGATGACGGATTTGTCGCTGGCCCGATCTGGTCACATCATAATGAAAGTTTAATATTTGCAAGTTTTTATGCCTTGCCTATTTAAACATTCAAGCGATTTTTAAAGCATTTGAGCGCAAAAAGACGTGCAAAAGAACTCAATTCAGTATTCGTGCGCTGTGTTCTGTGTGTACAGTGCGCACATAGAGAGCCGCGTCCCGAATGAAGTTCTCTCTCAAGACTTATTGCACTTTAACAGACTAATACACCTGGCCAATTCGAACATTCAAGCGATTTTAAAGCATTCAAGCATAGGGCTGCACGATTAATCGAAATTAAATCACGATTAGGCAGAAGCTGCGATTGTCATGCGTATCTGTCAGTGAAGCACGGTTCTGTGATCAGCCGTAAATCTCTATCCGAAGGCCAGAGGGTGCTTATAATCGCCGAACGATTTCTTCGATTTCATAATCACGCTAGATCATAATCTACGGCTCTGTGTAGTAAATGCTGCTCCATCTGAAAGCACGTGCTGGAGATTTACTACTAATCACAGAACCGGCTTTACTGACAAGATGCGCATGACAATCGCATTCGATTAATCGTGCAGCCCTATTCAAGCACAAGAAGATGCGAATAACATCTTCATTCACTGTGTTTTGTGCGCACACATAGAGTCACATCTCGGGCAACGTGCGAGCCTCGTATTCTTTCCTCTTCTTCTTGCGCTTGAACGGACAAATACATACAAAAGTATGTCAAATACCCGTCTTGGTGAGTATTCTCTGAAACAGTTGGTTATGTCCTGAGTGAAATCGGATGTGTATGACTATATTGGATCCATGCATTGTGTTTAAACGCCTAATTTATCAGCTGCTGTCTTGTCTTTAATAATGTTTGAACTTTATATTTGTTAGGCTAGTGCTATGGTATCGAAATTGGAATTGTAAAATATAAGTTAAAATTTTGGTGTCATATAAGCTTATTTATTACAATACAAGGCAACACAGTTCAAAAACAACACTAACAACTATTTTAATTTTTTGTGTACCAAGCCAGTAGAAATTATTATTAATTTATTTTTTTATACTAAACTGTTTAGACTCCTTTAGATCAAAATGTTTTTAAGAACACAAGGAAATTGAGTCTGTGTCCAAATGCTTGACTGATCACATGACAGAAACACTGCTGATCATGAAAATAACAAAAACAACAACAACATCATATAATCTCGCCACATCCCGAAATTCAGCTATGATGTATAAATCTCAAAACTCAAAAAATTGACCCTTATGACTGGTTTTGTGCTCCAGGGTCACATGTGGCAATAATAATCAATAAAAACTGGTAATATTATTAAATAGGATGTGCATGGCAACTTCAAGGAATCCTTTCAAAAGTACAAGTTCAGTAGCAGGACGTGAAAGGCTGTGAGCAGAAGTAAGAAGCTGGGTAACAGCGCAGGAGTGAGTCGGAGTGCGTCTGAGCGGCTCATGCTGAGCTTGTATTGTGCGACCGTCCTCTGATAGCCTTCCTCTGAAAACATGCATCTGTACGTCCCTTCGTGAGTCTCGTTCATGCTTTTAATGAGATACAAACAGCCCTGCTCAGAGTGAACGCACTCCTCACGCGTCCTACCGTGTTCCCACTGGTACGTGGCATGGTGTGAAGTCATCGGGCAGAGTAGGAAGTGTTTTGAGGAAGGCGGGATGTGGATCACTGGCGTCTCGGTCTTTGATGGTGCGGCTTGAGGCATATCTGCTGAACAGACGGTCATGTGATGAGTTTGTTAAATTGGCATAAATGAGTAAATCTGAAAGCATTTTGTTTCAAAAACATGTGAGCTGTCAATTTAGACTCTAGAACAACCTCAGAGAGAATTTCTGTCTTAGATGACAGATGAAGCTGGTTGATTATGAATCACAGTAGGGCCGCATGATTTTGGAAAAAATCTAACTGCGTTTTTTTTTTTTTTTTTAATAAAACTTTTGATTTTTTGTTTTAAATGCCAATTTTAAAAAGTCCAGGTTTGTTGTGCTTGTTTTAAGGGCTGCCGAATTTGGTTGATTATATATCAAAATGTTGATTATATATCAATATTACTGTAAAAAAAAAAATAATTATTATTATTGCAAAATCAAAATATAACAATAGCAAATTATTATTATTATAGTTAAATCAAAATATTATAATAATAATGCATTATTTCATATTTAATATTAATTACAAGTCTAAAAATTACTAAAAACAAAATAATATTGTAATATTTCATTGTAAAATATTTTTACATTAACAAATGTCAAACTTACTGCAGTCTTTGATATCCTGGACTGGGTTTCTGTGGAAAAGAGGAAACATTACTGAGATGAGGATTCGATACACTATTCATAAATGTATTGTTTGGTAAATTAATCATAAGGTGTGGGGGTTTTTTGTGTGTGTGTGTGGGCGGGGGAAGTTATGTTAATGTTTGAGTGGTAGAAAATAAAGAAATGAGAGGAGATCTACATAAAAGGGGCTTCGTGTGGTCGAGCAGGTAAAGTGATGCAAAGAGGTTGAGTGTTTTTCAGTGGTTATGGAGTTTCAGAATCATTCAGCCTCATTTAGATATGACCATTACTAGTGCTCGTAATGACTTGAACAAACCTCAAATACTAGGCATGAAACTCATTCTGCAGATCACAGAGATTCAAACCACCTCAAAATCACTCACAATGCTCTAGCATCATTGCACAACTCTCTCAGTCTAAAGAACTACGATGAGCTTTAGTAGCAGTGGCTTTGAGCTTTTGCTTCATCCTAAAAATACACGTGTGATCAGGAAGGAAGCAGATGTGTGTGCAAGCAGAACGAGGTCTTACTTTGCTGCGGAGGTGCAGTGCAAACCGTTCCAACCACAGTAGGGGTCTCGAGATAATCTGCATTCGTTACACTCATTTCCGTATATATGGCACGTCTGTAGGTCAATCTGAACAACTTCATTACTGGAACTCACATACAGACGCTTCTGAGAAATCAAACACATGATAATGAGTCCAACTGCTGATAACATGATATATGCTTAAGAACAAAATCAAGAAACTAATCAAAACAAAAGACAAAAATGAAGCTCTCCGTGTATCTACATTCAGAGTAATTGAAAGTAAAATAAAACAAATGTTAACTGAAGATTTCCCTATGAAACATCCTATGTTGTGCGCTCCTTGTTAATACAGTTATGATCACACTGACTAACATTTATATTTTTGCATTTGGCAGAAGCTGTTATCCAAAGCGACTTGCTTTGCATTCAAAATAACCATTTCATCAGATCATGCATTCCCTGGGAATCGAACCCATGACCTTGGTGTTGCTAGCGGCATGCTTTTCTGTTTGAGATTAGTATTAATTTTTAACATTTTATTATTGATTTAGGTACTTTAGGGCCCTATTAAATCAATTTTATTTTTTCACAAAATCTTTTTTTTTTTTTTCAAATTCCAATTTATTTTATTTATTTTTATTATTATTATTATTATTATTATTATTAATTATTTATTTATTTATTTTCAGTTTAAATTTTTCTGGATTACGTTTTTTACCATTTAAATTTTTCTGGACTCAGTTTCACTGGTTAAATTAAAATTTAGTACTCAGAAAGCATGCCTAATTGAAATCATGAAACATACAATTTAACAACAATTTACTAAAAGTTTAACAAAAATTTAATTTTTAGGACCCTATGAAATACGTTTTATTTTTTTTCTCATTCTGTTTTATTTTTACCAAATTCAGTTTTTCATTAAATTTTTTCTGAATTCTATTTTAATGGTTTAATGTAATTTTTACAATCAAAAAGCATGTGTAATTAATTGAATTCATAAAATCTGTTTATTATTATTATTATTTTACAATAATAGAGGCCTATGAAATGTTTAGTTTTTACAGAAATTCTGGTAATCAAATGAAGGTTAAAACATTTAATTTCATTTATCTTTTAATCAAATGAAAATTAAACAAACCCTTTATTTTTTGGCAAACGAAGTGCTGCACAACAGAGGTTTACTCTTAAAGTTAAATAATTCAAAATGGTGTGATTACTCCTTTAAAAATAATTTTATTATTACTATTATTAGTGTTAGTATTATTATTATATTGAAATGTACATTCTACTGTACAATAGTAATATATTTCTGTCACAATTTCTTCAAGTTGAACCAAACTTTTATTTTGATGGGTTGCCATGAAGTTTTTGTTGTGTGTGTATTAGGCTTGCCGTTGTTTTGATTTTTTGTAGTAATAAAAATCATTTAGTTCAGTAAAGTTTAATTTCTCCAGTGAGGAGAGTGAGTCGAGCTGACTGACAAGAAGAGTGAGGTGAGACAGACAAGAAGAGTGGGGTGAGACAGACAAGACGATCGCGGATGATTTAGTTTCGAAACGAAATGCAAAAGTGCCTGTTTGGCAATATTTTGGATTTTGAAAAGCCTGTTGATTTTGCCGTTTATCTAAGGTGATTTTGGAAGTTTTTTTTTAAACATTCATTTCTTATTTAATTGGTTCCACATAGTTTGCTGATTTTTACTTTATTTAAACTGTGTCATTTATATATTTTATTTGACATCAAGGTGTATGACGTGCCTCCACGCTTTCTTACTCGTTTTGCTAATAAACGTTATACGTTTCTTATTTATTTGGTTATATATTATACATGTTTACTTAGCCTATTTCCAGTTTTGTATACCTATTTAAACTTTATGTAAGTTATTTATTATTTTATATTATGCATAGCCTGCTCTATAGCATGATGTATTTTTATTTGTTTTGTTAATAAAAGTTCTATGTTTTATATATACGCTAAAGTGAGTTTGACGTATTTTGTTGTTGCATTCAAGCAATTGACGCCGACCTGCCGCTAATTCGAAAGTGAAAGTAAAATGCGCACGGCACTTTTAAGCTATTTAAAAGTGAAGGAAAGCGAGGAAAAGAGGGAAAGTTCAAACAAACAAACCGCGGTGATACCGGTATTACCGGTGTTGTCACACGTCGATTAACCGGTGGGAAAATTTCCTCACCGTCACAATGCTAGTGTGTATATAATTTGACGATAGTTTTTCTCAAATGAAACGGTGAAATGCCCATGAAGCGACTCTCAGAGCAGTTCTGGAGATTATGTATGTGAGGTGGATGTCATGTTTCTCATGGATTTTTGCGCCGTACCTCTGCAGCGTCCAAAAGCATGCTGGTGATGTGCGTCCCTCGTGGAAATGGCAGATACTCCGCAATGATAAAAACAGGCTGTTCAACAGGCTCTTCCAGCACTTTATGAACCCCTCCACTTTCTGTGAGAAAATATCACAACAGGACATTAACTAATCTGTCTGCATAGGGAGCTACCTACCTAGACAGCATGCTAACTCTCACATCATACAAACTTATCTACTTGCGTGAAGCATTCAAGATACCCGACTAACGCTCAGTTTATTCAAGATGAAGTTTGTTGCTCCATGTTGCTTTTGCATGAAATATTCCGATTTTAAATGCATAATTTTCACTGAGCACATCACAATGCATTGTGCAACTGTGATACTTGGATTCTGGCAATATAAGGTAGCATAATTTTGCTACCTACTGTTTGGAACAGCCTTCGTGCCTAATAATGACACCTACCTAGGGTTTGAAACCATTAGATTGTGCAACTCTGATAACTCGTACTACACTCCTTATTATTCAGTTAGCCTTACACAATATAATCAATTAATCACTGCATTTACTAGCAATTGCATGTACCGGTCATTTCCTGTTTCTAAATGTGAAACTGATAAGAGAATTTAGACTCTGGTTTAAATCAACATGAAACTGCATTTACAACCAATTTAACTTCTGTTATGTGAAGTCTACTTCTGAGTGAAGCAGGATGTTTGACGAGAAGCGCTTCATAATAAATGACACATATGTAGAATTGAGCAACATGTTAACTGCATTTGATCATTTTCATTGAAATGAATGTATATTATTAATTTCAATTATTTTATAGAAATATATATATACATATATATTAGTGCTGTCAAACGATTAATCGCATTCAAACTAAAAGTTTTTGTCAACATAATATATGTGTGTGTACTGTGTTTATTTATTATGTATATATAAATACACACACATACAGTATATATTTTGAAAATGTCATTACTTCCTGTGACTACAAGTGTGAACACACCCTTACTCAAACAACCGCACTAACAGAGCAATCGCACCAGAGTTCGGTTTAATCGAACCAAACATGACAAGTGTGAACACACCCTAAATGATTCAGTTCCTCACAGTTCCCAGTTAAGACTGGCATACCTAGAGACAGAAGCAGGACGGTGTAGCCTCGTACTCGGTCCACCTGGATGTGAGTGTAATGTTGGTGTCGAAACAGCATGGGACCGTTTTCTGGCATCACCCAGTCCTTCATCTCTGGACGGTCCTTCATAAACGCCAGCACTTCACTACTTAGACGAGTACTGTCTCTAACACACTAAAAGAACCACAAGCAGTTTGTCAGAAGAAGAATGGAAAAGAGAACTGTTATCCGAACAGAGCTCAACAGTCGGTTCTAGATGTAAAAAAGTCATTCAGAATCTCCATGAACTGAAGTGATGATACAATCTATCAGATGCGGTTTAGGTTGCTTTGGAGTGTTACAACCTTTTAAAAGGACACAAAAATCCAGACTGACTGGATTACATCATTCAGATTATGAGATGAGCAGTTCATAAAACACATTAGGTACACAGTCTCGTACCTTTGTCTTTTTTATTACAACATTTGAATTGTCTGTGAATCAAATGTTGTGATTCAGCGACTCTAGAATGAATCATTTAGTGAAGTGCCAAAGACAAATATTCTGCAGCTGATGAAGGGCGGATCTCAATAATGACATCCCTGACAGTATATGTGCTATTATCTTCATGCCTTTATAGTCACATTTACTGTAGATAATTAGATAAATACATTTTGCAATGATACAAACAATCAAGCAGTTGAGTTTTGCTATATAGTACATATCTCTCTATTTATATATCTTTATATAAAGAGCTGGATGATAATATGTGAGCCTGGAGCACAAAAGCAGTGTTAAGTCGCTGGGGTATATGTGTAGCAATAGCCAACAATACATTGTATGAGTCAAAATTATCAATTTTTCTTTTATGCCAAAAATCATTAGGATATTAAGTAAAGATCATGTTCCATGAAGATATTTTGTAAATGTCCTACCGTAAATATATCAAAACTTAATTTTTGATTAGTAATATGCATTGCTAAGAACTTCATTTGAACAACTTTAAAGATGATTTTCTCAATATTTAGATTTTTTTTTGCACCCTCAGA
Organism: Sinocyclocheilus anshuiensis; assembly: GCF_001515605.1. Taxonomy (NCBI): domain Eukaryota; kingdom Metazoa; phylum Chordata; class Actinopteri; order Cypriniformes; family Cyprinidae; genus Sinocyclocheilus; species Sinocyclocheilus anshuiensis. The sequence goes on along the minus strand of NW_015557053.1, from coordinate 64,650 downwards.
TTCCAGATTTTCAAATAGTTGTATCTCAACCAGATATTGTCCGATCCTAACAAACCATACATCAATGGAAAGATTATTTATTCAGCCTTCAGATGATGCATAAATCTCAATTTCGAGAAATTTACCCTTATGACTGGTTTTGTGGTCCAGGGTCACATATAGTTACATTTTGCAACAAAACAACTCGAGATTTGCTATATAGTATATATATCGCTTCAGTGACAGTATAATATTTACCGTTCCAGGCCGGTGATTCGCAGGAACCGTTGTGGAGTTGAACTGAGAGGAAGTGAAGATGGTGCTGATTTTAGTCGTGTTATAAACACACACAGCACTCATGTTCCTGTAAACAGAGACACGTTCGATTTATTTCATCAGCGTTTGTGGAACTGTGTCAAATGACGGATGTGTACTGGACTTTTTAACACTTGATTGATTGTAGCAGCCCTGTTCAACAGTCATGTCTGCTTTTTACACTGATGTGACGGCAAATTCAAAAGACTCAGCCTTTTAAACAGACACTTATTGGGGTGTCATGGGTATTTAAAGACATTTGAATCAACTACAGAGGTGACACTGCAGTTAAAGACTTCCTAAAAAAGTAACTAATTGTGTTACTTAGTTACTTTTTATGGAAAGTAATGCATTACATTGCATTTGTTACTATTTCACGTTCTCCATGTCCTACTCCAACCCTCACAAAATTCAAATGGAATTGCAATACCCTTTGCACTTGTATTTCCAACACAGTCAGCTGTCAATCATTCGTGAGGGCGGGGTTTATTGATATAGTCTGAAAGTATGCCACGCCCACTACTGGAGATCTGTTTTCACTTTTATTCAATCCTATGAGAAAAATGGGGACAAATATCCAATAAATGTGACTGTTTTTACAACTAAAAAGCCGTAAAACTGTTGTATAGTTTGTTTGTTTTCTTTCACTTCAAACAATGCCAAAAAACTGGAACTAAATATTTATTACCTGCAAACAAACAAGCAACGTCAAGAAGAAATGAAGATAGATCTGTGGAACCGCACAACTGAAAGAGGTCGCAAATTATTGCTAATGTACATAATGACTTCATCCTAAGCTGAAATATCGTGTATTGTGCATTTTTCATAATAATAATAATAAACATTTACTTTTCATGCAACTCAAAGTGCTTCACAAGCATAAAATCAAACTATAAAAGGTTCAAAATGTAAAATAAAGCATATAGTTTGACCTCAATGTCAATATAAAATAATAAAGCAACGATAGGAGAATCAGAAGAAATAAATACAAGTAAAATCAGAAGATAAAATAAATCTGATTCATAAACGTATGCTTCATATAAAGAGAAAGATCACACTTTATCTTTCCAAGCTTAAAACTCATTGGCACCGCTTTGTTCATTCTTTAAGTGTTTTTTTTGCCTGTTTGGTGATTATATTAACGGCTGTCTTGAACTAAACGCAACATTTCCAGTGTGCGATACCTTCGAGTTACGTCAAAAAGATACAAATATAGTTTATGAATGAATAAAAAAAATGCTGAAATGAAGCAGAATTCAGAGCATCCTCTGATTAATTGAACATGAGCTGCGACTTTCTTTTTTTTCGGGTTGAAAGGTTAACATAAAATCAGTTCTAGATTCTTAAGAGAGAAAAAAATCGAATAAATTTGCATGTTTTTGTTGCAAAAATGGCCAAATTCCACATTTTCCTCATATGAATGAATAACGATGCTTTGTTTTCCACCAGTAGTGGGCGTGGCATACTTTCAGACTATATCAATAAACCCCGCCCTCATGAATGATTGACAGCTGACTGTGTTAGGCATTGGAAATGCAAGAGCAAATGGACTTTGCATTTCCAATTAAAATTGGGCAGACATGTTACACACACGGAAATGAAAACGGAAACACACTTGTAATGTGTTACCCCCAATGCTGTTAAAGTCACACATACTGCTCACCTAAAATACAAAGCATGAGATGAAGTTTTTGTCTTACCAATAGTTTCTGAAAAGCGCATAAATTTTGGTGTCGCCTTCCGTTTCCAGCGTGGCCACATCTATCATCTGAGTGAATTCATATCCTCTGCCACAGAACAGACGGGTGAAAATCATGGATGTCCAGCTGCTCTGAAGATGACTCTTTGAGCCGCCTCTGTCGTTCTGAAACAGATTGGGTTCTGTTTAATTCTGCGTGTCAATACAGAGTCATATGGACTACTTTTATGGTGCTTTTTGGAGCCTGAAAGCTCCTGTATGCCTTCAAAAATCAGCATGAAGATTCTGCTAAACATCTTCTGTTCTTCTGCATAAGAAAGCCATACAGAGTTGGACTGACATGAGGGGGGTTTAAATGATTATTAGAATAAATTTTAGACCGGGAAAAACATTATTTTTTTTTTATTAAAAAAATCGCTACTTCATCGGAATGGTACGAAACTCAATTACTTTTATGGCTATGTGACCACAAAAAAAAAATTGTGGACTTGATTCGAAAAAGCTAAATGGTCATAAAAAAAAAATAGTCACACTTGTGGTGTTCGCAGTCATTAGAAATGAATGGGAAATGTGCAAAAATACGAAAATAGAGAGATTTTTTTGTGTCTACAAATCATTCACGATGCAGAAAAAAAGTGCACAGCAATGAAGGGGTGACACTCTAAAATATCAAGAGTGCAAAACAGACACACTCTGATAAAGCATTCCTGTTCATATTTGTTACATTTTTGTTGAACTCTGATGTTAATTGTAACAAAACGTCTTTCTTTGTGTTCAGGTTTGACTGTAGTAAAATTAATGCAAAAACTGACATTTCAAATCAACATTTCAAAAAAAAAAAAAAAATAAAAATAAAAGTAGTAAAATTAATGAAAAAACTGACATTTCAAATCAACATTTCAAAAAAAAAAAAAAAATCTAAACCTTTACAAAAAATTGTCTTTGAGAATGTCTAAATATAAAACCAAATCCACAACTTAATAAAAATAAGTATTTAGGTCTAAAAGCAACTAGAGAATTTATAAGCCTTTATATAGAGCTCTATAGGAATCGAGTGGCTAAACCATGGAATTTCAGATGTTTTTCTTTTTTTATTCCCACCAGATAGAACTAATCTGCCTTCAAAAATTGCATTGTTTCTATTTTAACATAATTGAAAAGTAATAGAAAAATATTAGAAAAAAAATTATTTTCAATGAGAAAAATTGATCATAAATATTAAATAGTATCATGAAATTATCTCAAAATACAAAAGAAAAAAGAAAAAATATTATCGAACAAAAATATATTACAACGATTTCAGAAAAATAAAAAAAGGTTGCATTTCAGGTGCCCGGTCACTTTTGACCGCGAACAACTCAAGTGTGACTCCCAAATGAACAATACCAGAGGGTTAAAAAAAAGCTGAAATTTCACAAGATTTCTCACATGATATAATAAAGTAAATTTAAACATAAGGACCAGAAATCTACCTCCTCATTTTCATACTGGATTTCATACTGAAGATCTATTATGAAGCAAAAAATCTTGTAAGAATCACTATTTTTATAATTGCGGAAAATTGCGATATTTAATAGGAAATGACTCAAATGCATCTTTTCAGAGCTTTGACAACAACTCCCAGAACCTGCTTGTGGCACATCTGACATGTCACCAACACCTGAGGTTATAATTATAGAACTGCTCCCTTTAGCACGAATGTGGCTTCGAGTTACTGAGAAACATCTCTATTAAACATGTAGGTGTTGCCATTAGCCAAGTGCATTTCATATCTGCTAAAATAACAGCTGTCACATTTAAGGAGGTGAAAAAGTGTAGAGAAAATTCAGACGTACGCGCTTGTAAACACAAGAACATCAGGTTGCATTTAGCTCTGCTTACTGACAGATAATATCAGATGATACTGATGCATGTGCACTTGACTGAGAAACCCTAACCCTGAAAATAAATAAAATAACTGAACTTGAATTATGTAAATAGCATTAGCCGTATTGGCAATGGAAATATATCGACTTAGAAGCAAGCCATTCAGACGGGAGAAATTCTTGCATTGTATCTGCAGTGTTCTTTAATTTGGGACAGACTGACGTCTTTGGTCATTACGCCACCAGTGCCACATATTTAAGACTTTGTGTTAAAGACATCCAATCAAACATGATCTTTTTGACATCATTCCCTCAGTGCAATAAATACAGTCCTATGTTGTTTTGACGTTTCAAAACTTTGTGCTCCACACAGAAGAAGGTGGAACAAAATGATGGAGAGTAAATGATGACCGTTTTTGTTTTTGGGTGGAGTATCATTATCAGATTAGACAAGGTCACTAAATGCAATCTTTTTTTGCACATACATTTTTAAACCATTAACAAAATGTAAAGCTTTAAGTGTTTAAAACTGCAGTAAAATACAATCAGAAATGCGCTTCATGTTTTCCGGTGTGATTTCTGCTCACCATGCAGCTCTGAGAGACTCGTGGAATCCACTGCTCAGATTCGCCGTCTCTACTTTTGCGTTTCTCTGCGAAGAAGGAATAAACTTTGTCCCGGTGTTGGCCTTTACCAGCGATCAGCTTCAAGTACGTTTGCTCTAAATGCGACGAAGAAAAAACAGCACTGTTTAGAATCATTCCGAAAATGACATGAACTCATTTCAGTGAAAAGGTGAAATTCTCACTTTTTTTTTAGTAGTGAAAGATTAGTTTGATCTGATTTCTCACCCGCTTCATTTGACTGAGGCCAAATGTTGTCGTTTTTGTCGTCCTTGTTTATCTTGTACAATCCCTTCCCAGATTTGGTAAAGTACAGCATATTATCTAAAAGATGGAATATAGAAATCAGACAGCGTGTAATAAAAAGAAATAATGTATGACCGTTGTTAGTGGTCTAGTTATAGTCAGGGTTGCATATGCAGGCGTTTCCCTTTCAAGTGCAACATTTATGGGAGGACAGTATTTAAATGAATCATAAAAAGGTGATTTACTAAGGTTTGTGCTAGTCAGTTTACTGGCATTTGAGCAATTATTTAACGCCCCAAAGACACACTCCTTGTAGACTGCATTGGTCATTGGAAAATAGCTGTGTTTGTGTTCTTTAATTTGCTCATTGTCAGTAGATCGTGCACAGATATTTCCACTCCCATCAGCACTTCTACAGGATTGCACTCTCACGCTTATTTGCCCTGTTGAGTAAATCTGGCTCAGAATATACCGTAAACAAGCAAACAGCTGTAAACTCCAAATGCACTGAACATAATGTGCTCAAAAATGGATTATGCATAATACAGCAGGTAATTTAACGTTTGGCGATGATTGTCCAAAGTGCTGCACTGATGCTGTGGAGAGGATGAAGTAGGGCTGGGCGATATAGCTAAAAAATGTATCAACGATATAATGTTTCATATCGTTCGGTATCGATAATTATTGACGTTTTTTATAACCTTTTTTAAAACGAAGAGCAATAGATTTTTTTTATTTTTATTTAACCACTGTATTTTTAAAGTAACCCAATTTGTTGAGACAAACAGCAAATATTTTTTGTTTGAGAGAAAAAAATCGAATAAATTTGCATGTTTTTGTTGCAAAAATGGCCAAATTCCACATTTTCCTCATATGAATGAATAACGATGCTTTGTTTTCCACCAGTAGTGGGCGTGGCATACTTTCAGACTATATCAATAAACCCCGCCCTCATGAATGATTGACAGCTGACTGTGTTAGGCATTGGAAATGCAAGAGCAAATGGACTTTGCATTTCCAATTAAAATTGGGCAGACATGTTACACACACGGAAATGAAAACGGAAACACACTTGTAATGTGTTACCCCCAATGCTGTTAAAGTCACACATACTGCTCACCTAAAATACAAAGCATGAGATGAAGTTTTTGTCTTACCAATAGTTTCTGAAAAGCGCATAAATTTTGGTGTCGCCTTCCGTTTCCAGCGTGGCCACATCTATCATCTGAGTGAATTCATATCCTCTGCCACAGAACAGACGGGTGAAAATCATGGATGTCCAGCTGCTCTGAAGATGACTCTTTGAGCCGCCTCTGTCGTTCTGAAACAGATTGGGTTCTGTTTAATTCTGCGTGTCAATACAGAGTCATATGGACTACTTTTATGGTGCTTTTTGGAGCCTGAAAGCTCCTGTATGCCTTCAAAAATCAGCATGAAGATTCTGCTAAACATCTTCTGTTCTTCTGCATAAGAAAGCCATACAGAGTTGGACTGACATGAGGGGGGTTTAAATGATTATTAGAATAAATTTTAGACCGGGAAAAACATTATTTTTTTTTTATTAAAAAAATCGCTACTTCATCGGAATGGTACGAAACTCAATTACTTTTATGGCTATGTGACCACAAAAAAAAAATTGTGGACTTGATTCGAAAAAGCTAAATGGTCATAAAAAAAAAATAGTCACACTTGTGGTGTTCGCAGTCATTAGAAATGAATGGGAAATGTGCAAAAATACGAAAATAGAGAGATTTTTTTGTGTCTACAAATCATTCACGATGCAGAAAAAAAGTGCACAGCAATGAAGGGGTGACACTCTAAAATATCAAGAGTGCAAAACAGACACACTCTGATAAAGCATTCCTGTTCATATTTGTTACATTTTTGTTGAACTCTGATGTTAATTGTAACAAAACGTCTTTCTTTGTGTTCAGGTTTGACTGTAGTAAAATTAATGCAAAAACTGACATTTCAAATCAACATTTCAAAAAAAAAAAAAAAATCTAAACCTTTACAAAAAATTGTCTTTGAGAATGTCTAAATATAAAACCAAATCCACAACTTAATAAAAATAAGTATTTAGGTCTAAAAGCAACTAGAGAATTTATAAGCCTTTATATAGAGCTCTATAGGAATCGAGTGGCTAAACCATGGAATTTCAGATGTTTTTCTTTTTTTATTCCCACCAGATAGAACTAATCTGCCTTCAAAAATTGCATTGTTTCTATTTTAACATAATTGAAAAGTAATAGAAAAATATTAGAAAAAAAATTATTTTCAATGAGAAAAATTGATCATAAATATTAAATAGTATCATGAAATTATCTCAAAATACAAAAGAAAAAAGAAAAAATATTATCGAACAAAAATATATTACAACGATTTCAGAAAAATAAAAAAAGGTTGCATTTCAGGTGCCCGGTCACTTTTGACCGCGAACAACTCAAGTGTGACTCCCAAATGAACAATACCAGAGGGTTAAAAAAAAGCTGAAATTTCACAAGATTTCTCACATGATATAATAAAGTAAATTTAAACATAAGGACCAGAAATCTACCTCCTCATTTTCATACTGGATTTCATACTGAAGATCTATTATGAAGCAAAAAATCTTGTAAGAATCACTATTTTTATAATTGCGGAAAATTGCGATATTTAATAGGAAATGACTCAAATGCATCTTTTCAGAGCTTTGACAACAACTCCCAGAACCTGCTTGTGGCACATCTGACATGTCACCAACACCTGAGGTTATAATTATAGAACTGCTCCCTTTAGCACGAATGTGGCTTCGAGTTACTGAGAAACATCTCTATTAAACATGTAGGTGTTGCCATTAGCCAAGTGCATTTCATATCTGCTAAAATAACAGCTGTCACATTTAAGGAGGTGAAAAAGTGTAGAGAAAATTCAGACGTACGCGCTTGTAAACACAAGAACATCAGGTTGCATTTAGCTCTGCTTACTGACAGATAATATCAGATGATACTGATGCATGTGCACTTGACTGAGAAACCCTAACCCTGAAAATAAATAAAATAACTGAACTTGAATTATGTAAATAGCATTAGCCGTATTGGCAATGGAAATATATCGACTTAGAAGCAAGCCATTCAGACGGGAGAAATTCTTGCATTGTATCTGCAGTGTTCTTTAATTTGGGACAGACTGACGTCTTTGGTCATTACGCCACCAGTGCCACATATTTAAGACTTTGTGTTAAAGACATCCAATCAAACATGATCTTTTTGACATCATTCCCTCAGTGCAATAAATACAGTCCTATGTTGTTTTGACGTTTCAAAACTTTGTGCTCCACACAGAAGAAGGTGGAACAAAATGATGGAGAGTAAATGATGACCGTTTTTGTTTTTGGGTGGAGTATCATTATCAGATTAGACAAGGTCACTAAATGCAATCTTTTTTTGCACATACATTTTTAAACCATTAACAAAATGTAAAGCTTTAAGTGTTTAAAACTGCAGTAAAATACAATCAGAAATGCGCTTCATGTTTTCCGGTGTGATTTCTGCTCACCATGCAGCTCTGAGAGACTCGTGGAATCCACTGCTCAGATTCGCCGTCTCTACTTTTGCGTTTCTCTGCGAAGAAGGAATAAACTTTGTCCCGGTGTTGGCCTTTACCAGCGATCAGCTTCAAGTACGTTTGCTCTAAATGCGACGAAGAAAAAACAGCACTGTTTAGAATCATTCCGAAAATGACATGAACTCATTTCAGTGAAAAGGTGAAATTCTCACTTTTTTTTTAGTAGTGAAAGATTAGTTTGATCTGATTTCTCACCCGCTTCATTTGACTGAGGCCAAATGTTGTCGTTTTTGTCGTCCTTGTTTATCTTGTACAATCCCTTCCCAGATTTGGTAAAGTACAGCATATTATCTAAAAGATGGAATATAGAAATCAGACAGCGTGTAATAAAAAGAAATAATGTATGACCGTTGTTAGTGGTCTAGTTATAGTCAGGGTTGCATATGCAGGCGTTTCCCTTTCAAGTGCAACATTTATGGGAGGACAGTATTTAAATGAATCATAAAAAGGTGATTTACTAAGGTTTGTGCTAGTCAGTTTACTGGCATTTGAGCAATTATTTAACGCCCCAAAGACACACTCCTTGTAGACTGCATTGGTCATTGGAAAATAGCTGTGTTTGTGTTCTTTAATTTGCTCATTGTCAGTAGATCGTGCACAGATATTTCCACTCCCATCAGCACTTCTACAGGATTGCACTCTCACGCTTATTTGCCCTGTTGAGTAAATCTGGCTCAGAATATACCGTAAACAAGCAAACAGCTGTAAACTCCAAATGCACTGAACATAATGTGCTCAAAAATGGATTATGCATAATACAGCAGGTAATTTAACGTTTGGCGATGATTGTCCAAAGTGCTGCACTGATGCTGTGGAGAGGATGAAGTAGGGCTGGGCGATATAGCTAAAAAATGTATCAACGATATAATGTTTCATATCGTTCGGTATCGATAATTATTGACGTTTTTTATAACCTTTTTTAAAACGAAGAGCAATAGATTTTTTTTATTTTTATTTAACCACTGTATTTTTAAAGTAACCCAATTTGTTGAGACAAACAGCAAATATTTTTTGTTTTAACAGTCAAACACACAATAAAAATTAAACAAATATCTAATTTCTAATGTTTTATATACCGATTAAATAGGTCTTAAGGCAACTTTTGGCTTGTCTCCCGAGACCACAGGTGGGCGCCATTCACTCAGATTGTATTTAAAAACATAAGAGACACGCAGGAATAAACCTCCACAAATTCGCAACGTGTTTTCTAAAAGTTTAAACTGTTTTAACTTTGCATGGCTATATCTCTTGTGTGAGACGCGAGTGTAGTAGTCATATTTGTCCGTCTAAAAAATGCGCTGAATATGCGTTCTGTGTGAATGGCTTGGTTTCGGTTTTAACCTAATCAAGATCTTCTCCGCATTGAGCTTCTATATTTCTCTAATATTTTGAATGAATAACGCAGCCGCGGCGCGTCTCGTGGGCTAGACTAACAAAACATTAAAATGCAACAACGTCACTTACATCGTCACCACCGCATCTCGTGCTCCACTGATGACGCTTCCTGACGCACTCCTAACATTCGATTGTACCATTTTTGCATTCAAATGCAAATGTTTATTTTAAATTCGACTATATATATCAATTTTTTAATTCACAATCTCCTCATCACAGGCAGGCACAGCACTCATGTTCGTGTTTGTGTGAGCTGTCTGTGTCACTCAGAGCACGTGCCTATATCCTGCGCTATATCGAACATTTTTTATATCGTTACCGAAGAAGGTGTACCGTCGATAAATATCGATACCGTTTTATCGCCCAGGCCAAGGATGAATGGACTTCTGCAGAACTTGTTCTAAATATGACTTTAGCATGCAGACAGTAAGTCAGCACAGACCCGAGTATGGTGCTTTCAAAACATGTGGTGTAGACGGAAAAACTTAATTATGTCATCCGCCGGAATGAACGCACGTACGACAGTTAGCGGAAGCTAGAGATTACAGTTTATAAAGTTTTAAATATGGATATTTTTCTTACAAAAATGCAATGATTCGCTATAGGAGGCCTTTATGCACCCAAAGTCATATACACCTAGCATGGCTTGAGGGTGAGTAAATCATGGGCTAATTTTCATTTTTGGGTGAACTATCCCTTTAAGCCAGTGATTTGCCGTCACTTTAGTTTTATATTTAGAGTAGTATAGGCTATAATACAGTACATTTGTGTTTTTGTATGTTGAATCTAAATATTTCTTTCTTAAGCTACTTTTTTTTTTTTTTTTTGCAATGTCTATTCAGTGCTTTTCTAATTTAAAACAATAATGACTTTAAATGATCAGCACGTGATGTACTAATTAATCTAATTCATTTGAGATTCATTTGATTAATTAATCGGCACATTGTGTAATTAATAACATTTTTAAAACACAAAAAATACACACAATCATGCTCATTAACCCCCCCCCACATCACCGCCACATCCCTAGTCTGTACAGATCTATATCTGGAGACAATCTCTATAGACCACCAACACGCAGAAAGGTCTAGTTCCTCTGTGAGTTCCTCATCACAAAGCCGCTGAGCTAAAGTCTGCATTACAGAAAAGCGCTTGTGTTGAAGACGCAATGCCAATTTACATCCTTCTTGTCAGACACTGTCTGTAAATACAACCAAAAATGACCATTTGAACCTTCTGAATGCTGTGAGACTTGACTGTGTGAGTGTGAGAATTGTCACTTGTAAAATCAAGACGGTGTCACATCATCACTGAAGTTTATCATTTGCATTTCTTTTTAAGTCTTGCCAGTGTTTAAAGCATTCAGCACTCGTGTGCTCTTCTCTTCTTCATGCACACTCAAAGCGTGCACACATAAGGCCGCCCCATTGTAAAGAACAAAACAAAAATGCATTGCATGATCAAACATTTAGGTGAGATAATTATATATTTTTGAAAAATATCCCCTACAAGAGTCGGCTAAGAGGAGAATCCCTCCCACTTTCACAAATTAAATTCAGGCTCTGAATGAATAATGTCTGTAAAAATCCTGACTGGAGCATCACTAAAATTAAATCTACATGATAAAAAGAAGGTTTCAAACAGATCAGTATCGGTGATAATCGGTGATCGGCTCCAAAAATCCTGATCGGAGCACCCTTAATTTATAGCAGAATGTCCAAACTGCTGTTTTCAATACAAGATTTTCTGTTGAGTCTCCTCACGCAATGCATCACATGTGCATCACAAGTGCATACTGTTATAAATACTTTCATGGTGCTTTTTGGAGCTTGACAGCCATATGGAATAGAGCAGCATGAGCATTCTGCTAAACATCTCCATTTGTGTTCTACAGAAGAAAGTCATATGGGTCTGGAAATGACATGAGCGTGAAGTTTTCTGCTAACATGATATCGGTCATGTTACGAGTTGAACATTAACAATCAGTTATATGTAGTATCAGCAATAAATGATATCATGCAAATGCACGAACTGCATTATGGGCATCAGTAGAAGTACTGGGTTTTAACATGTCTGCGGCTTCCTGAAGCAATGTGACGTCACGTTGAAACACTTTCATATTGTCAAGAGTTTTACTTGACTATTTCTGCAGCCATTCGCTGTTTTGCACCAAAAACAGCAGCTTTACCAAAGAATAGTTCCGCTTCAAATCACCTGCTGGGAGCCAGAAATAAAACAGTTGCACTTCTAAAACCATTTCATGTTTGAGAAACCAAACTAAGTACAGCCTCCCCGATATGTTCCTGACTCTAATATTAAATAATAATATGCCACTGTGCTCAGCTATGTGTCGAACAATAAACTAGTCACTGTCACAGAATCTGAGTGGGTGGTCAAGAATGTTTCATATTCACCATTGCTTATACATTTGGACGCTGAATGCAGCCCTTCAATATCAGCAAGAAATGAAACTATCATTGTTTGTGCGATTCTAATTTGTGCTCCAAAACTGCAGCACGAATGTGTGCACACATGCATGCATCAACACAATGTGCGATACTCACCAACAAGTAATGACGGCTCATTAATATCTGGCTCATAATTTTCTGACATGAAGCAGTCGATCTGAGAATAGCTGGAGTTCTGGAACAAAACGCATGGCTCAGTTTCATGCTTTCATGCAGGTTTATAATGCATACAGTAAAAACAGGACATACCAAGTTACAGCACTCTGTATTTCCATCATGCGATCTACAGATGAAGAGGAGATTTCTATCAACACCCTCTCTGAGCAGAGAGATCCTGTATGAACAGTGCTGGAAAAATCAACAGTTAAACAGCAGTCAGTGACCTTGAATGGGACACAAGCTGAAAGAGCATTTTTATATCAATGTTCATTTATGCATAATAAAACATGTGTTCATGTAAACACATTGAAACTTAACCTTTGTTACTGAAGTGCGCATGCGTGACGTGACAGGAAATCATCCTTAATTCAAATGCTTTAGAAAATACACTGCGCAGTAAGATTTGTAATGTGTTTTAATGAAGACTCTTCGGCTCATCAAGCCTGCATTTATTTGACCAAAAATACAGAAAAAACAGTAATATTGTGAAATATTATTGCAATTTAAAATAATGATTTTCTATTTTAATATACTTTAAAATATAATTTATTTCTGTGATGCAAAGCTGTATTTTCAGCATCATTACTCCAGTCTTCAGTGTCACATGATCCTTCAGAAATCATTCTAATATGCTGATTTATCACTTTTTATCAATTTAACATAACCTTGCTGAATAAAATCATTCATTTCTTTCAAAAAGAAAGAATAAAAAATACTGACCCCAAACTTTTGAATGGTAAGTGTATATTGTTACAAAAGATTTCAATTTTTTTAATAAATGCTGTTCTTTTTAACTTTATTCATCAAAAAATCCTGAAAAAAGTATCACAGGTTCCAAAAAAAATATTATGCAGCAAAATTGTAATAAATCAGCATATTAGAATGATTTCTGAAGGATCGTGTGACACTGAAGACTGGAGTAGTGATGCTGAAAATACAGCTGCGCATCACAGAAATAAATTACATTTTAAATTATATTACAATAGAAAACCATTATTTTCAATTGTAATAATATTTCACAATATTACTGTTTTTTCTGTATTTTTGGTCAAATAAATGCAGCCTTGATGAGCAGAAGAGACTTTTTTTTAAACCTTACAAATCTTACTGATCCCAAACTTTTGAAAGGCAGTGTATATTGTACATTATTGACCAAAGAATTTATAAAACTTGTATAAAATCTTGTGCAGCCGAAGGAGAAGTCGTACACTCAGAGAAATTGCAAACATGAGAGGAGAACATGAGTACATACAAGTTTCCCACTGACATTTTGCATGCTTTAACATTTAACAACTTTATATAAATAAACTTTATTTAACAACTCGCATAACAAATTGGTATTACATTTTGATGCTATTACTAAAAAATAGCCTGAATATTTAATTTTTTCACATCTTGTAAACATGGTTTTCTTGTTCATTATTTGTGTGTAAACTAATAAAACAGGTTATTTCAATAAACCAAATGTCTCTGATTATCAGACTACAGTGTAAACGCAATCAGTAAAACCTGATCCTGTGGGAAGCCTGAATATCAAAAGTTCTGAATAAACAGAAACAGAGTTTAGACATTTAATACTTACAGAAGTGTCTGAATCTTTGCTTTCATTCTTACAAAGAGTCACATTCACCTAAGGATTCAAGTACAGCGAAGATATCATATTACAAACAACATTATGACAGTATGTAAATATGGGATCATAACAGAAGTGATGTCTTCATTCTTGCTTATCGAGCCATAAACTCATAAGTGACTTTCATAAGAATAGCCTGTTTTCTTCAATGTTTCAAATGTTTTGCATTGGAGAAGTTACAGTACATGAGCTTTTGCATAACTGTTTAATGTAAAATATCATCTTTCTCTTGGCAAATGATCTAGAGCAGGTCATACGCAGTTCCTGGAGGAAGAATTTTGTTCCAATCCTGCTCCAACACACACACACACACACACACTCACTCACTCACTCACTCACACACTCACACACACTCACTCACACTCACCTACTCTCTCTCTCACACTCACACACACTCACTCACACTCACCTACTCTCTCTCTCACACTCACACACACTCACTCACACTCACCTACTCTCTCTCTCACACTCACACACACTCACTCACACTCACCTACTCTCTCTCTCACACTCACACACACTCACTCACACTCACCTACTCTCTCTCTCACACTCACACACACTCACTCACACTCACCTACTCTCTCTCTCACACTCACACACACTCACTCACACTCACCTACTCTCTCTCTCACACTCACACACACTCACTCACACTCACCTACTCTCTCTCTCACACTCACACACACTCACTCACACTCACCTACTCTCTCTCTCACACTCACACACACTCACTCACACTCACCTACTCTCTCTCTCACACTCACACACACTCACTCACACTCACCTACTCTCTCTCTCACACTCACACACACTCACTCACACTCACCTACTCTCTCTCTCACACTCACACACACTCACTCACACTCACCTACTCTCTCTCTCACACTCACACACACTCACTCACACTCACCTACTCTCTCTCTCACACTCACACACACTCACTCACACTCACCTACTCTCTCTCTCACACTCACACACACTCACTCACACTCACCTACTCTCTCTCTCACACTCACACACACTCACTCACACTCACCTACTCTCTCTCTCACACTCACACACACTCACTCACACTCACCTACTCTCTCTCTCACACTCACACACACTCACTCACACTCACCTACTCTCTCTCTCACACTCACACACACTCACTCACACTCACCTACTCTCTCTCTCACACTCACACACACTCACTCACACTCACCTACTCTCTCTCTCACACTCACACACACTCACTCACACTCACCTACTCTCTCTCTCACACTCACACACACTCACTCACACTCACCTACTCTCTCTCTCACACTCACACACACTCACTCACACTCACCTACTCTCTCTCTCACACTCACACACACTCACTCACACTCACCTACTCTCTCTCTCACACTCACACACACTCACTCACACTCACCTACTCTCTCTCTCACACTCACACACACTCACTCACACTCACCTACTCTCTCTCTCACACTCACACACACTCACTCACACTCACCTACTCTCTCTCTCACACTCACACACACTCACTCACACTCACCTACTCTCTCTCTCACACTCACACACACTCACTCACACTCACCTACTCTCTCTCTCACACTCACACACACTCACTCACACTCACCTACTCTCTCTCTCACACTCACACACACTCACTCACACTCACCTACTCTCTCTCTCACACTCACACACACTCACTCACACTCACCTACTCTCTCTCTCACACTCACACACACTCACTCACACTCACCTACTCTCTCTCTCACACTCACACACACTCACTCACACTCACCTACTCTCTCTCTCACACTCACACACACTCACTCACACTCACCTACTCTCTCTCTCACACTCACACACACTCACTCACACTCACCTACTCTCTCTCTCACACTCACACACACTCACTCACACTCACCTACTCTCTCTCTCACACTCACACACACTCACTCACACTCACCTACTCTCTCTCTCACACTCACACACACTCACTCACACTCACCTACTCTCTCTCTCACACTCACACACACTCACTCACACTCACCTACTCTCTCTCTCACACTCACACACACTCACTCACACTCACCTACTCTCTCTCTCACACTCACACACACTCACTCACACTCACCTACTCTCTCTCTCACACTCACACACACTCACTCACACTCACCTACTCTCTCTCTCACACTCACACACACTCACTCACACTCACCTACTCTCTCTCTCACACTCACACACACTCACTCACACTCACCTACTCTCTCTCTCACACTCACACACACTCACTCACACTCACCTACTCTCTCTCTCACACTCACACACACTCACTCACACTCACCTACTCTCTCTCTCACACTCACACACACTCACTCACACTCACCTACTCTCTCTCTCACACTCACACACACTCACTCACACTCACCTACTCTCTCTCTCACACTCACACACACTCACTCACACTCACCTACTCTCTCTCTCACACTCACACACACTCACTCACACTCACCTACTCTCTCTCTCACACTCACACACACTCACTCACACTCACCTACTCTCTCTCTCACACTCACACACACTCACTCACACTCACCTACTCTCTCTCTCACACTCACACACACTCACTCACACTCACCTACTCTCTCTCTCACACTCACACACACTCACTCACACTCACCTACTCTCTCTCTCACACTCACACACACTCACTCACACTCACCTACTCTCTCTCTCACACTCACACACACTCACTCACACTCACCTACTCTCTCTCTCACACTCACACACACTCACTCACACTCACCTACTCTCTCTCTCACACTCACACACACTCACTCACACTCACCTACTCTCTCTCTCACACTCACACACACTCACTCACACTCACCTACTCTCTCTCTCACACTCACACACACTCACTCACACTCACCTACTCTCTCTCTCACACTCACACACACTCACTCACACTCACCTACTCTCTCTCTCACACTCACACACACTCACTCACACTCACCTACTCTCTCTCTCACACTCACACACACTCACTCACACTCACCTACTCTCTCTCTCACACTCACACACACTCACTCACACTCACCTACTCTCTCTCTCACACTCACACACACTCACTCACACTCACCTACTCTCTCTCTCACACTCACACACACTCACTCACACTCACCTACTCTCTCTCTCACACTCACACACACTCACTCACACTCACCTACTCTCTCTCTCACACTCACACACACTCACTCACACTCACCTACTCTCTCTCTCACACTCACACACACTCACTCACACTCACCTACTCTCTCTCTCACACTCACACACACACTCACCCACTCTCTCTCTCACTCACACACACACTCACACTCACACACACCATGTAGTTTTCAAATCAGCCTGAAGGACTTTAGCTTGATCAGGTGTGTTTAATCAGGGCTGGAGCTAAACTCTGCAGGGCTGCACCCCTGCTCTAGAGTCACCAGCCGATGTGAAGTGTTCAGGTGTTAAATTACCCTCTGAGATCTACTGTACATGAGGTACCTGATGGGGTCTGGAGGCTTTTGTTGGGACGATGGAATAGAGGCTCTTGTTTCCTCCGACCCATATGATTTTGTTACCAGAGGTGACGAGCTTCGCCAAATTAATATTATTGTTGTTTTCAAAAGAAAACCTGGTTATATCTGAAACAGAGACTTGTATTATAAAGTGTGTAGATTTGTAAATAAATAGATACAGTTCCTGTACATTAATATACATAAATTCTACTCAAACGTGCAGAAGAGCCAGCAGTGAGTCTGAGATAAGAGACTCGAGTGGTTTGTGGCTGCATGGGTGGTTAAGATAGAGTTCTGTTACAATTCGTGTGAAAATGAAGAGAGGCTTTCACACACAAGAGGAAGAAGATGATGTTTGAACTCCTACTATAAAATGAATACAGTAAAAACTAATATTAACTATCCCTAACCTAACAAGCACAACTTTTGATTTTAATAATGCATTAGTAAATGTTGAAATTAACATGAACTAAGATGAATAAATGCTGTAGAAGTGTTGTTCATGCTTAGTTCATGTTAACTAATGAACTTTATTCTAAAGTGTTACTATGTTTCTCTCTCTCTCGGGAGGGACTTCAAAATGTTACAGTTTTACAGATTTTGTACCATTCTTTACAAAGATCGTTACATTTGGATCTTCGCATAACATTATTAATAAATATTTGCCTGTTTTTCAACATAACATGATCTAAAATAATTGGTTAGTCTTTTTCTTCACGGAACGATGATCTTGAGAATAAAACCGATGAAATATTTGGAGTAAATATGAGCTTACCTTTATTTTTCACCGTCACTCGAGCATCATAATGTGATTTTGTTGAACTAACATATGAAATGCATACGAGCAGCTCACAAAAACACGTCCAGTCCATCTCAAGTCGAGAGTTTGTGACAGATGATGAGAAATAGCTTCCTCACTCCTGTGTGTTTAACAGGCGGGGCGATTATTGCTTTAATATCTATAGTCATGTGTACACTAGATACTGAAACCGAGTGCATTTGAATTCTACACTCATTTTTATAAGTAAAATGCGTTACTGATGAGCTCATATAATGTTAATTATAAACGTGTGACAACTAACCGCCAGTCTAAACATCAGTTTAAACCCACTGGAATATATACAATTTTAATTAAATAAATTAACTCAATTTATTTTATTATAAAACAGTAAAAAAATAAATTTAAGCGCAAGTTGTCCACAAGAGGTCACCATCATCATAACGGACAGAGATGCGTCGTTGACGTGTATTTATAGATTTAGCGTTATGTTAGTGATTGGCACGTCAAAACATGTGTGGACTTTATAAAAGTGAAACAAATTAATAAACTAACCGTGTCTGCTCCTCGGATTGGTGCCACGTTTTAAGTGGTTAAAACCGACTGCTGAACTGCGCATGCGCGAAATGCCAAAATATAAGTCCAAAACAAACAAATCTAGTGAGAAAAAAAAAAACGTGAGATGAATATACCTTGAACATTTAATGGCCAAAACAACGAGTACATGTGCATAATTTGGTTGATTACATGGCAAACATTTTCACTATATATATATAATTTTTTGTTTTTGTCAGATGTGTTAAATAAGGGAAATGTACGTAATGTGCTGTGCTGATGTTCTCGGGCACAAGGATTGAAAACCATTGTGTGCTTCTGTTTAGAAGTCCTTCAGGACAACTATTTACAAACCACAGAGTGGAAGGTGAAAACTGATTTGCTTGGGCTGGATTCAAGGATAAACTCTTGATATTTAAAGAGCTCTGTGAACGGGGGCCCTCGTTAGAGACCCCTGGTATGCGGTCCCTTACAGAAAAACCACATAAACTTCACATGTGAATAGGGGTGTGACGATTCACTCGTTTTCTCGATGCATCGATTACAAACCCTGACGATGCATATGCATATCTTGAACATGGATTTTGAATCGTGAATCGTCGATTTTGGACAGTAATCGAATTAATATACATAAATTCTACTCAAACGTGCAGAAGAGCCAGCAGTGAGTCTGAGATAAGAGACTCGAGTGGTTTGTGGCTGCATGGGTGGTTAAGATAGAGTTCTGTTACAATTCGTGTGAAAATGAAGAGAGGCTTTCACACACAAGAGGAAGAAGATGATGTTTGAACTCCTACTATAAAATGAATACAGTAAAAACTAATATTAACTATCCCTAACCTAACAAGCACAACTTTTGATTTTAATAATGCATTAGTAAATGTTGAAATTAACATGAACTAAGATGAATAAATGCTGTAGAAGTGTTGTTCATGCTTAGTTCATGTTAACTAATGAACTTTATTCTAAAGTGTTACTATGTTTCTCTCTCTCTCGGGAGGGACTTCAAAATGTTACAGTTTTACAGATTTTGTACCATTCTTTACAAAGATCGTTACATTTGGATCTTCGCATAACATTATTAATAAATATTTGCCTGTTTTTCAACATAACATGATCTAAAATAATTGGTTAGTCTTTTTCTTCACGGAACGATGATCTTGAGAATAAAACCGATGAAATATTTGGAGTAAATATGAGCTTACCTTTATTTTTCACCGTCACTCGAGCATCATAATGTGATTTTGTTGAACTAACATATGAAATGCATACGAGCAGCTCACAAAAACACGTCCAGTCCATCTCAAGTCGAGAGTTTGTGACAGATGATGAGAAATAGCTTCCTCACTCCTGTGTGTTTAACAGGCGGGGCGATTATTGCTTTAATATCTATAGTCATGTGTACACTAGATACTGAAACCGAGTGCATTTGAATTCTACACTCATTTTTATAAGTAAAATGCGTTACTGATGAGCTCATATAATGTTAATTATAAACGTGTGACAACTAACCGCCAGTCTAAACATCAGTTTAAACCCACTGGAATATATACAATTTTAATTAAATAAATTAACTCAATTTATTTTATTATAAAACAGTAAAAAAATAAATTTAAGCGCAAGTTGTCCACAAGAGGTCACCATCATCATAACGGACAGAGATGCGTCGTTGACGTGTATTTATAGATTTAGCGTTATGTTAGTGATTGGCACGTCAAAACATGTGTGGACTTTATAAAAGTGAAACAAATTAATAAACTAACCGTGTCTGCTCCTCGGATTGGTGCCACGTTTTAAGTGGTTAAAACCGACTGCTGAACTGCGCATGCGCGAAATGCCAAAATATAAGTCCAAAACAAACAAATCTAGTGAGAAAAAAAAAAACGTGAGATGAATATACCTTGAACATTTAATGGCCAAAACAACGAGTACATGTGCATAATTTGGTTGATTACATGGCAAACATTTTCACTATATATATATAATTTTTTGTTTTTGTCAGATGTGTTAAATAAGGGAAATGTACGTAATGTGCTGTGCTGATGTTCTCGGGCACAAGGATTGAAAACCATTGTGTGCTTCTGTTTAGAAGTCCTTCAGGACAACTATTTACAAACCACAGAGTGGAAGGTGAAAACTGATTTGCTTGGGCTGGATTCAAGGATAAACTCTTGATATTTAAAGAGCTCTGTGAACGGGGGCCCTCGTTAGAGACCCCTGGTATGCGGTCCCTTACAGAAAAACCACATAAACTTCACATGTGAATAGGGGTGTGACGATTCACTCGTTTTCTCGATGCATCGATTACAAACCCTGACGATGCATATGCATATCTTGAACATGGATTTTGAATCGTGAATCGTCGATTTTGGACAGTAATCGATTTAAAACGCTAAGAATCGAATGAATCGCAATTTCTGTAAAAAATGTAAGTGTCTAATGCATACGCACATGTCCATTGAATGATAAATGTGTTTTAACAATGTCGTTAAACCAAATGTGCGAAGGAAACTGTTAAAATAACCACAGCATTAACAACAACCTTGAAATAAGAGCGCGAGGTTTATCTGATAATCACATGCATGAAAGTAGCGCTAGTTGCTATATAGTTATAGTTAAATACTATAGCATTGTATTATATGAAAATGAGATCAAGAAGTTTTCTCACTGAAAGAGAAGTGAAGAACTTAAGACGTGCCAGGCTATATCTGCAGCTAAACTGTATACACAGCAGAATGAACTGATGAAACGTTAAGCATACATACATACATAAATACATTCATAAAATAATTGTATTTGACATTTCTGTCACTTCTGAAATGATGGCTACGCCGCTGGTGTGACAAAATGTTAGCCTATACATAATACTTTTAAAGCTCTTTTTTAAATCTTGGCTTACATAAATTTCTACATATGCCATGTCGTGCCATAGCATCGATAAACTAGCTTCTAACAATGCACAAAAGTGTTTTTTTCTCTAACCTATGGTTCTGTCAATACTACAGCGAGAATAAAAGTTACGCCTTCTTTCTTTGCGTGAACATTTGGGCTGCGTTATGCAAATCTTCCCACATCGTGACGTAGACATGTGGGGGCGTGTTAGAACGAGCCATTTTAGGTAGGCGTGGTTAACTCTTAACTTTTATAAAGAATATCTCTTTGGATTTGAGACTTTAGTCTTTGCAACTTTACAGATCTTCTTTATGCACCAAGAGCTTGTAACACTCCAAAGAGAAAGGAACAATCGAAATCGCATCATATGACCCCTTTAATTGTGAATCGAATCGAATCATTCTGAATTTGCAAAAATCGTTCTTGAATCGAATCGAAATCGATTCGATGTCTACCCAAAAGATTCACAGCCCTACATGTGAAATATGTGAAACACACATGAAACTTATGGTTTTGAAACATTTTCATGGTGTAAATGTGTGATCACATGGGTTTCATGTGTGTTTCACATCTGATTGCACATGTGAAGTTCATGTTGTTTTTCTGTAAGGGCTAATCCTAATGGTTTTAAATAATGCAAATTATAAATCTACATGGCATGTTCTCAAGTAAATATCTGTGTGCTTTATAGCTCAAAATCTAGCCAGTTTATCAAGCAAACTCAGCAGGACGTCACTGCACTGAAGCGGCCAAAATGAACCACTGCCACAAAAAGTCATCCTCCAGCTGCAGAATTAATATAACGAGCTTGCAATTTCATGCCAGAGAGAGAATCATCAGATCGAGGCGGTTCTGCGGCTCATCCGTGAACACTCTCTCTTGGACAGAGAAACACGGGTCATATCTCTCCTGCAGAACCTTCTCAACGCACTAAAAGTGATATGGTTGTGTTGTGAATTAAGGAAGTAATTCGATAAAAGCTTATAATAGAGTTTCAGAAATCTGCTCTGGTCAAGCTCAGACATTCCTCTTTATTAATTATGACCTGATTGTTTACACAAGGGCACGAGAAAATGATCGGGATGTCAGTCAGCTTACAGAACGGTGGCATTTTCATATTTGTCATTCTTTTGATATGTTGGAATTATCAAACTGATTTCTGCAATTTAATCAGAGTGACACAAAAATGATGTCACTTCCTGCACTGATAAAAATTGTTCTGTGGTGGAGTAAATACTACAGAAAAACAAATGTAATTTCAACATGAAAAAGATTGTTCAGGACACGATTTAAAAATTGTGTATTGTGTCTCTGTGTTCAGTACACAATATCTATTGTATCATTTACTTGCACTTTAAAAGCATGGTTTAATTTAGTTCTGTGTTGAGCTTTGACTAAAAGTAAAAATTACTGGCCAGCTAAAATTACATATTTTATTTGTTAAATTAGCATAACCTATATAAGTAGAGTTTACTTCTATATGTGAAATTAAATATAATTCAGTAAAGTTTACTTTATTTCTTTATCAATGTTAAGTTCAGTAGTAAATAGAGTTCCCTTTCATGGGAACTTCGAAATGCGTCCTCTAGGGGTCGCTATGGGGGGAACGCCTTGTCGTGACCCGTGTCTCGTTGGCCGGCGACAGCCATGACGTCACTACCGGTGCGACTATAGTATAAATAGGCGCCGGGAGCACACATCATTCTCTTCTTCGTCTTCATTGACTGTTTTGTTTGAAGCGTGC
>NW_015557053.1:36245-40591 GCF_001515605.1 Sinocyclocheilus anshuiensis | reverse complement strand
TTTCCCTACTCAGGGAACCATGGTTACATAAGTAACCTGAGACGTTTCTTCTTGACAATAACAGGTAAATTGTACAGAGCAGTAAAATTTACTTAAAATTTGTTAGTGCGAATTGTTACGAGGATTTTATTTTGTAGGATCAAGTAAGTTATTTTTTTCAGTGTGAATGATAGCTGGCTTTTACTAAATAAAGATTATACAACTATACATGGTGCACATTATGACATATAGGAGGAAAAAATATGAATTGAGAACTAATTAAATCAGTGATTAGCTTATATAATAGAATATATCTCGATAAATTGCAGGTATTCTCTTTTTAGATGTTATTGAATCAGTGAAGGATATTATAATCAAACTGTTTATAGTCAATATAAAATTGAAATATTGCAGGTTGGATAAAATCATTAAATAAAATCCTTTTTCACTGAGAAATACATCACATTATGGGAGTAAACATTGGGTTGCAAATGCAGCATTTTGTCTTTGCTGGCAGTAGATTTGAGCCCTGGGTGTGATCAGATATTTTATGACCCATCTGGAAATTAATGTTGTGTTCAGCAGGAATTTTATATGCAGACTCACCGGTTATACAGTGAACAACCTGCTGTATGTGTACATAAATGCATTTCTCAGATGAGATGCATGAGTTAACAGAGACGGTTGTTTGAATAGATTGTAATGTCTGGATGACCCTCTACAATACACAGCTATTTTTACAGTTTCTACCATTATTGCCCTGGAAAAGTATAGTTAATTTAATAGCAGGGTATGCTCAAATTTTATAAGAATACTTGAATAGTCTTCTTCCATGTGGAACATATTGGTAAAGAAAACGCATGATCTGCTATTTACTGAATTTCAACAATAATTTAAACAGGAAAACAATTTTCAAATGGAAAATAATTAATATCGTGTAAATATTGTATTTTGTCACTCTGGATAAATGAAACTGCCCCAATAGAAATGTGACAACTTGCCCCAAACTTGAGCTTTATGATAGATACCATGCTGGGGGGGAAAAAGGCTCGTCTCTCAGTTTGGTCAGTTTAAACCAGTTTAGGTCAGTAAACCATTTTAGTCAGGTTTGTTTCTGCAGAAATCTGCATTATATATTCGGGATTTGAGAGATGCATTCAATTTTGCCCACTAGATCATCTGGAGACGACATAAATCTGACGCTTCTATTTATAATCTCGCCGGTTTTGAAACGCATTACTTCACTAATTCGAAGCGCCTCGTAGCGTCACGCGTCAGCGGTAAACCGAATTGATTTCCAGCTGATCTAGAGTCCGATAGTGTACGTGGATGCGCAGGGACTCGTGAGCCACTCAAGTGAGAGCTGCAGATCAGACAGCACTAGTAAGTCAGATTTAGCTGCTGGTTTGAGGAGTTAGCAGCACTGCTGTCAGTCTTTGGGAATATGCAGGTAGAACTTGAAGGTAAGAAATATATCTTTGTGCGTCTAGTTTAGATGTTTTATTGATTGTTTTGCGTGCAGTTCATGTTTGCTTCATTGGTAATCATGAGGAAGATAGGCTATGTCATGCATGAGTTTTTATACTATACTATACCAATCTATACTAAGACAAAAGCAGCACCTTAAAGTAATTATTTAAAGATCTGTAAGAAAAATATAATTTTCACAAATATGCACGTGTGAGATTTTGCTAAATGTACTCGAAAGACAACATGCAGTAGTACAGGAGACACAGCTGGCATGTGACTTCATAGTTGACTGTTATTGAATAGATTAATTGAGTTATATGCATAAACGTCGTTATGAACTGTCACGGTCTGCGGCTTGACATCAGCTGGGCTCTGGTTGTGATCACAGTGATTACAAACCAGGGCCATTTCCTCTGAGCCTTAATGCGATCAGGGATGATGAGTTGCATTCGGACAGAAAGCAAACCCTCAGAGTCTGTGCGTTTTCACCGTGAGATTTCTAGGCCCACTACAGCAGAATGTTTATTGCTTAACCACATAAAACACTGTAGCGGTGGACGGCACGACCAAACTGCTACGAGTCATTAAAATCACTGATGATTTTAGTGAAATCATGCTGCAGTATATTCAGACATGTGCCATCAATTCAGTCCTATTATAAATATATTCAACTGAGGCTTCAGAATTTATTATTTATGCATTTGGAAGAATTCCAAATTCTAAGTATGCATTCAAATGTAACAATTTATCAGTTCATGCATTCCCTAAGAATTTAACCCATGATATTGGCGTTGCTAGAAATGATGGATTTTGGCTTTATATTGATTACGTGTTTGTTTACTTTAATAGTGCATCTCCAAATCTTATTGGCTGTTGGCTTGGCCGTTCTCTGTTTCTGCCTGGTGATTGGCTGCATCGCCTGCCGTTGGCTTCATAAGTCCCGCCTCACAGATGATAAGGAGGCAGGGCTTTCCTTACCCCCTCTACCTGCAGATCATGTGACTGTGACTCTAAGCCCCTCCCCTTCCATCAACACTCTGCCAATCAAACAGCAGTATGAGGAGCTGGACGGAGACGTGCTGGACTATCCCTCATTTAACAGCAGCTCGACGCCGTCAGAAGACGATCTTTCTTTACCATCTTATCCTCACAAGTCTCGTTTCAATCTACGGCGGCTCAGCTCCCCCGCCGTTCCCTACAAACCCTCTAAACCTGTCCGTGGTCGTTCCTCGCTCCCGACCATTCCTAAGCTCGGCCTGGTTGGGAAGTCGTGCCGGGCGGTTGATCACAAAAGCAGTGACAACGTTTCGTTTTCAGAAAGGAGCAGGCTGAACGCCGACAGCGGCCAACATTACGGCTCCGGCTCTCAAAAACCCACACCTTCCCTTCACTTCACCCTTCTGTTCTCACCAGCTGAGGGCAAACTCACCATCACCGTTCTGGGTCTCTACCGGGGCTCTAGGAAACTGAGCAGGACTACGGTTAGGGCCTGTCTGCCTCCGCTCTGCCCCACGCCGCTTCAGGGCGGCCCGACGCGCAGACACAGCCTCGGTCCGGAGGCTCCAGCACAGGTGTTCCAGCTGCAGGTGAGGTCGGCAGAGGAGCTTCAGCACTGCACGCTCAGGCTGACCGTGTCCAGCAGGGATTTCTCAGGTCTGAGGGAGACGGCTGTGGGTGAACTCGAACTGGCATGTGCTGAAATCCACTGGGAACCCGACTGCACCGTCACCTTTAATCGTCAACTCAACCCTGTGAGGAGGAGGCTGAGGAAGGTATTGGAGGAGACACATCCGGTTTTCACCCAACTGTTTACATTTATTAAACATATAACCGACTGTGTTTACTTTATGACATTACTGTGTGCGTATTTGACCATTCAAGCACAATAAAACAGGAAAGAGATCTGTTTCTGCGATCGCATGCTGTCTGAGAAGGACTTTCAGTGCGCGCGCTTCGGCTGTGTGTCAGTCAGCGCGAGCACCGCATTGAGTTCTTTTTCACTGCTTATTGCACTTAATAACTCTACCAAGTGCCGTCCCACTTTTTATTTCTCATTCATGCACGTTTCCTTAGTACTCAAAAGGTGTATAATGTTTAAGCAGTACTATGTTAAGCAGATATATTTGCATACCGCGTAATACACGCTATAGCAAAATCTCTAACGATAGACATTTTATTTCACGGTAACGATTTGTACCGTCATGCCGCCCAGGCCTATTTGTTTTCCTTTTTATTTTAATTAAATTTTTTAGTAATTTTGTTGCATGCATTTTTTTTATTCGTTTTTTTTTAAAGCTGCAGTCCGTAACTTTTTTTGGTTAAAAATGATCCGAAATCAATATTTGAGCAAGTGCATAACCAGTCAGTGTTCGAAACTATCGCCTTACTTTAGCCCGATTCACAGCGGTCAGATTATAATAATGTTTTCTAATTTGAGTGGTACGGGTAGGTTTTCGTGGGAAAATCGAGCATGCCGCTGCGTCATTACGTCACGTCTGTAAACATAAAGAAGTTGTCCCAGCTACTAGGCTGTCGCATATGAGGATCCTGCAGGTGGCCTATCGTTTAATGCCTTTTCTCACTGCAGTTGGAATAATTAAATGCATCATTTTGATGGCAGATTGTAATCCAGAAAGGATTATGTGTTTATGAAACACATGTGAATAAAATAAAATTATATTCCAGTTTTAAATGTGCTTCTGATTACAGATAGCCTGGGATTACACAAGATTTTTATTTTAAAGACAACCAGTTCGAAGGGAGCATAATTTGCTTTTTGGGTATTTCATATTTCTTAAAGGGGTCATACGATGCTGCTAAAAAGAACATTATTTTGTGTATTTGGTGTAATGAAATGTGTTTATGCGGTTTAAAGTAAAAAAAAAAACACATTATTT
>NW_015557053.1:24917-36061 GCF_001515605.1 Sinocyclocheilus anshuiensis | reverse complement strand
CGGCGCAGCACCGATGCATCTCAAACAAGCCGAATGGCTCCTTTCAAATTGCGGTCTGTAGTGGAAACTCCATCTACTGATGTTATAGGTTCCCTTGTTAGAGACCAGCAAGGTTTCAAGGCCGGTTCGGAACTAGGATTTGTTTGAGTGGAAAAGTGCTGCTCCGGCTCCAGTGGTATGAGAGAGGAGCTTTCGGTGCACGTACTTCGTACTTCGCGAGAAGTGGAATAAGTTCTTTTTCACTGCTTATTACACTTAATAACTTTATTAAACATCATGCAAGTCCCAAATTCGCGATCACATGCTGAGAGAGGCGCTTTCTGAGTGTGTGTCAGTCAGCATGAGAACCGCATTGAGTTCTTTTTCACTGCTTATTGCACTTAATAACTCCACGTGTGTCCCACTCTTTATTTTCTCATTCATGCATGTTTCCTTATCACTCAAAAGGTGTATATAACGTTTAAGCGTACTATGTTATGCAGATATATTTGCATACCGCGGAATACACAATATAGCAAAATCTCTAACGATAGACACTTTAATTCGCGGTAACGATATATACCGTCATACCGCCCTGTCCTAGTTACAGTGCATCGTACACCAAACGACTGAAGGCTGGAATACACTACTTGACTTTTGCACAGATTTACAGTCTGGACTAGTTGACGGTAGTTGCTGAAATAGAGCCAGTCAGCAGATTTTAGTGATTTTGACTCTGATTCCTGTGGAAGCCCATTATTTCCACTAAAAAAATAAAAAATGTAAATTGCAACTTTTGCATCTCACAATTCTGACTTTTTTTTCTCGTAATTGCGTGATACAGTCGCAATTGTGTTTTAAAGTCAGAATTGCCAGATTCAAACTCACAATTCTGAGAAAAGAAGTCAGAACTGCGAGATGTGAACACTGATTGAAAAAAATCAGTATTGTGAGATAAAAAGTTGCAATTTACATTTTTTATTTTTGAATCATGTAGTGTATTCCATCCTTGAGGATCACACACTAACAGACCTCTCAAGTCGCTCCAATAACAATAAACTCATGCAGAAACATGCAGCACTGACTCTGACTTTTGCCAACTAGCATTGATGCAACCAGACCGCAAAAGTCATGCAGTGTATTCCAGCCTTTAATCAGACAAACATGTACAGTTGTCCCACCCTAATCTCATTCATCCAAAATCCTACTCTGTTGGTAACGACGGAACTTACTACCATAGTTGCTTTTGGGAAACGCACCCCTGATTGGCTGTGATTTCAGTATGACTCAACTGGTTAAGAAGAACCAAAAGTGTTATTTGACCTCATAGTTTGTGTTTGATTACTGCTGAATCCATCAAATGATGCAGTTTTGCTCGAGTGAGTCAGTCAAGAGGATGATGCCCAGAGGAGCTTCCATTGACAGCCACATAACATATGATGTCAGTAGAATATAGTACAGTAATGGAAGACATTTTTATCCAATTTGACTTTGCATTGAAGCTGTGCATTTTATCAGTTCATGCATTCCCTGGGAATTGAACCCATGGTAGAGGGATGCAAATAGTATGTGAGCTTCTCAGTTGTGAGATCTGGAAAGGTTTCTGTCTGCTGTCATTATAACACAAACGCTACAGCAGTGGGATTGCACGACTGCGTGACTAGTGTGCCAACAAGTGGTGCGTTAGTGTAGCCTGGAGCCAGTGTGCTGTGCCCTGCAGAGAGATGGACACGAGCCAGCAGAGTTCAGTAATGCAGCAGAGATGCATCACAGAGCAGAGGAAGAAATACAGAGAGAGAGAGAAGAGGAGGAACTAGAAAAACTGTGAATGTGGGCCTGACAAGAAACTCTACAATGGTTTGAAGGGTAGTTTAAAGTCTTAGGACCCGATCAGACAGAACACATTTTTTGCAGTGAGAGGCGCCTTTTTTAAATTGTTTTCTATTTGCAGTGAGCATTTGTTGTTTCAAGGTGTGTAGGCCTTGGCAGGTGGTTGCTAAGATAGATAGATAGATAGATATTCAGATAGAGAAATATTCAGATAGATATTCAGATAAATAGATATTCAGATAGATAGATATTCCGATAGATATTCAGATAGAGAAATATTAAGATAGATATTCAAATGTTCAGATAGATATATAGATATTCGGATATTCAGATAGGTATTCAGATAGATAGACAGATAGATAGATAGATATTCAATGTTCAGATAGATATTCGGGTATTCAGATATATAGATAGATATTCGGACATTCAGATAGATATTAAAGTGTTCAGATAGATATTCGGATATTCAGATAGATAGATATATAGATAGATATTAGGATATTCAATTAGAAATTCGGATATTCAGATAGATATTTAGATATTCAGATGGATTGGATATTGACATACTGTATATACAGTATATATACACACAGTATATACTGTATATATACATATATATATATATATAGACAGAGTGAGAGAGAGATTGAGTGTGGTCTGAATTTGGTGGATGTAGCTTTAAAACTCTTGGAATTGCAGTTGAAGGTTTTGGTTTGCTGAAGTTTTGTCAGCATAATGAATAGACGTTACGTAATGAACACGTCTCGTTCCAGTAGATGCTGGGTTTGATTCAGTGTGGGCTCAGAGTCACACTGAAAACACTTCAGTGCGTTTGATGCTGATGTTCAGATGTAATTGGGCAGTGAGTTTGTGCTTCTTCTGAGAGTCTAATACGATTACGAGGAGATGTTATTTGAGGAAAGTGCTAGAAACATTCATGATCTGGAAAGATCCGTGTCTAGATGCTTGGCAAACATGCCTCACATCTACTCCAGACAGTATAGTAATTATAATTCATCATAAATCTCAAATGCATCTTTTATTTTCCTATCAGCTCTTTCACATCACGTGTTTGTGTCCATTCAGAGTCAGAGTTCCCAGGATGCAGTGGGGGACGTCGGGGCTTCTGCTTGTCCGGTGCGCTTTCTGGGTCAGATCCTGATTCTGCTGCAGTATCAGACGCTGGCGCATCGCATGAAGGTGATGGTGAGGAAAGCTGAGAACCTCCCCAAACTCACCAGGATGCCTGGCACTCCAGGTCTGTCTGTCTGAATGAATACATTTCTTGCACTTTGGAAAAAAGTGTCTGAACATGAATATTAAACATGTATACAGGAAATGTACATTTATTCATCAAAGTCGGATACATTGTTGGGGAAAGTTACTTTTAAAAGTAATGCATTACAATGTTGCGTTACTCCCTAAAAAAAGTAATTAATTGCGTTACTTAGTAACTTTTTATGGAAAATAGTGTGTTACATTACTTTTGCGTTGCTTTTTCACATCTGGCCTAAGCTTGCATGTTTGTGTTTAATGAAAAAAAAATCTATTTTTGGCAAATGTAAAAGCCCTTTCACACCAAAAATGAAATGAATAGGCCTCAGGCTGAAGGAAATGTAAATTTACTTCTGTACAGTAGAGGGTGCAGCTCTACAGTAGAACTACAGTAACATCATGTTCACACAGCGCACACAATGCCTCTGCTCTTACTCCCGATTTCTCTCAACGTGGCGACATGACAGCTGTCAGATATTTACATGTGAATTAAACTGCATGTTTGTGTTTAATGAAAAAAAAATCTATTTTTGGCAAATGTAAAAGCCCTTTCACACCAAAAATGAAATGAATAGGCCTCAGGCTGAAGGAAATGTAAATTTACTTCTGTACAGTAGAGGGTGCAGCTCTACAGTAGAACTACAGTAACATCATGTTCACACAGCGCACACAATGCCTCTGCTCTTACTCCCGATTTCTCTCAACGTGGCGACATGACAGCTGTCGATATTTTCTTGTAAATTAAAAAAGTAATGCGTTACTTTACTAGTTACTTGAAAAAAATAATCTGATTACATAACTCGCGTTACTTGTAATTCATTACCCCAACACTCGTCAGATAGATAGATAGAACTAAAGATAGATAGATAGATAGATAGATAGATAGATAGATAGAACTAATGATAGATAGATAGATAGATAGATAGATAGAACGAATGATAGATAGATATAGATAGATAGATAGATAGAACTAATGATAGATCGATATAGATAGATAGATAGATAGATAGAACTAACTAATGATAGATAGATATTCAGAAATACAGATAGATAGATAGATAGATAGATAGATATTCACTTCAGATAAGCGCGTCTGATAATGCATAAATGTAATTTTCCTGTCTACATGTAAAATCCTCATATTCAGACTAAATTAATCAATCGTGCTGAATTCAGAGTGGCCGTCTGTTTCTGTAGATCACTATGTCATCATCAACCTGCGTCAGGAGGGTAAAGTCATCAGCACTAAGGAGACGAAGGGTGCCAGTGGAGCGAACGCGGTTTGGAACGCACCGTTTCTGTTTGACCTGCCGGCAGGTGATATCAGCGGGCTGCCGCTGCTCCTGGAGCTCCTCGTGATGCAGGTGAGAAGAGCTTCACCATTCAGTGCATATCTGCTGTTATATGACTCATATCACATGTCTGAGAGTCACGCTTTGATGTGTCTTGATATTTTACAGTAATGACATCACTCTGTCTTTGATTGACAGGGAAGGCTGTACACGAAGAGTTGCATTCTGGGTCGTGTTCTGATTGGCTGCGGAGGTTCTGAAGCGGGAAACCAGCACTGGAGTGAGATGTGCAGCAGGCCGCAGGTGGAGACGGCATGCTGGCACGAGCTCCAACCAAACTCCTTATAGGCCAGCAAAGTTTGATTGACATGCCCCCGAGCCAATCGAATCGCTCACTGTTACACTTCTCGTTTCTTTATGGATTTTGGGATGGAACTGCGGAACCTGGTTTAAGGAGACTTGAGGAAAGTTTGTGTTGAATTCTAATAATATCTCTAATGTACGGCATCACTGCAGGGTGTCATTATGGCTCGTTAACTAAAACGTCAGATGCTGTTAACTAAAACAAGTGTTTAGTCATTGAAATAAAGCTAAAATAAAATAAAATAAAATAAATATTGGATGAAAAACCTAAACTTAAACTTTTTTTTTTTATTAAAAATGAAAAATGTTACTAAAACATAATTGAAAATAAAGTTAATAAAAAGGTTTAAAAAATAATAAAAATGGCAAAAGCACATTAAAAGTAAAAAATTGACCC
This sequence comes from Sinocyclocheilus anshuiensis, assembly GCF_001515605.1. Lineage (NCBI taxonomy): Eukaryota > Metazoa > Chordata > Actinopteri > Cypriniformes > Cyprinidae > Sinocyclocheilus > Sinocyclocheilus anshuiensis. The sequence goes on along the minus strand of NW_015557053.1, from coordinate 30,925 downwards.
TTATGACTGGTTTTGTGCTCCAGGGTCACATATAGCAATATAAAAATAAAAAGCTAATTCAAAATATGAATAAATAATATAATTTTACATAAATAATGCTAAAATGACACTGAGGGTTATTATAGTGATATTAATGTTCTCAATCATTCTAAATGGAAATTTGATTCAAACTGAGACAATCATATGATTTTGTGCCGCTTGTAGTTTACGGTCCTGCTTTCGTGTTTGTTTGACTAGTTTATATCTTTATTCCTTACGCTATATAACACATCAAATGAAGGTGATGGTTTGAAAGATGAGCCGGACTGACCAGGACTCATCTGGAGCTGCAGGCAAACTCTAGAAATCTGTAGAGTTGAAATGTGCGAATCAGAGCGCATGCAAAATCTCATCTAGGAAACAAAGATACAGCCAACTATTAATGATCTGGTTAGGAAGAGTTATGAATTTCAAAGTCCACTCAGTTTGCAAATCTAGCTATTTTACTCGTTTAAGTGGAAACGAAACCCGCAGACTGTATTTTAATGCAATTCCATGCATCAGAACGTCTTTATTGTGCGGCTGAAATGTGTCCGTGTCTTTTTCTCAGTGTTTGTTTTTCTGCATTGGCTCAAGTGCAGATGGAAAGTTCAGTGTTTTCAGATGAATTCAAATTAACACATGCTAATGCAAAAACAGAATATGATAAATATGAAAGAATGATGAAATAGATCTTGTAGATATTTATGCTGAAGTACAGAACATACTGCTCTTACAGTCACTGCTGTGGTGGTCTATTTTTTTGTTGTTTTAACAATAACTGCACTGAATTGGGACCAAAATGTTCCTTTCAGATGATGATGATGATGAAGAACATTTGAGCTGAAGCCAAAGAACATGCCAGTATTTTATTTTAAACTTTAGTGCTGAGCTCAGCGCCGGAGGAATTACATCTCTAGGTGCACCATGTAGTTTTTGTTTTACTTTTCCTCGACTGAAAGTATTGGATAGCTTCTCAACTTTAAGCTGGGAAGTTTTTCAGCGTCTTCATCTGATTTGGGAGAATGTCATTTTAAACATTCAATGCAAGTGCTGTCCTTTTATTTAGGTGGAAAACTTGTAAATTGCTTGATGCACTGATAAAAATGGCAACACTGTTTTTTGTTGTTTTTTAAAGCATGTCTATGTTGCATCGTTATAGACATTTGTTATAGATGTAACTGATTAAAATACTGCTTTATAGTCGCATTTACAACTGCACGAAGCTTGTGGCTTTGGTTCTGTGTAAATGCTGCATCAGGAATAGTTCACTCAAAAATGAACATTTGCTGAAATGCTCTCACCCTCAGGCCATCCGAGATTAGGATGAGTTTGTTTCTTCATCTGATGCAATGCTACATTTCTCCAAATCTGATGAAGAAACAAACTCATCCTACTCTCGGACGTCCTGAGAGTGAGAGCATTTTCAGCAAATGTTCATTTTTGGGTGAACTATTCCTTTAAGTTGATTGTTGACACTGGCAGGCAGTTTTCAAGTATGTGATTCAGTGATTATGATTCCTGTGCAAATACATTTATGTGTTTCTGTGACATTTAAAAGAACTGAGCAAAAAAAGAAATACACTACACCTGTTTGCCTACAAAAATCTGTTGCTTGTTATAAAAGTATGAGTATATGAGTCAGTTTGTCTGTATTTCTTCATCTCTCTGTGTCTGTGTGGGTAAACTCAGTTTCTCTCTCATGCGTTCGTTCCAGTGGCTTAATCTCTCTGTTTCTCATCAGTGACGCGCTCGTTCTCCATCAGCTCATGATGCATTTTAGTGTTGTTGTTGTGTTTGTTTGTTTTTTAGTTATTCTTCAGCACCAGTCATCTGTCTGTGGTTGGTGGTTAGTTTAACCCTTGTGCGACCTTTTGGACATTTTTGTCCTTTTCAGTTTTGTTTTTTTTGATGATTTTGCCTGTGTTATTGCCAACTGCATACATGTTGGCACAGATGTGTATTTTTATTGGAATTTTACTATTTCACTTAAATTTCCTTTAATAAATCTGTTTTGCACTAGGTACAAAAAATGGTTTCTCTCAGGACCTTAAGGACAAAACTGTCCCCATTGAAACCCATTAAAACTGTAAAATTATGCAATTTTTGTTAATAGGCTTTCATTCTGTTGGCAAGGCTTTAAAATTGTATTTTTTTACTATTTTTTACCAGATGGTGCCATTTTTTCAGGTTTGGCCTATAAAGCAAATATTCGCTTTATTCCTGTTTTCTGCTTCTGCATATTATAGAGCCAATTGGATAAATAATGCAGCTATAATTGTGTGGGTGTGTTGGTATGGATGTCAGAGTGTGGTTTGTGTGTCATAAAAAAAATGTGTTGTGTGTCATAAAATGTGCACCAGCGGAGTTTTGCTGGCATCTAATGGGGAAAATTTGGTACTGCGCCCAAACAAAACCTTACTGAAAGCTCATTTTTTGAGTTATTCCTGTTTTCTGCTTCTGCATATTATAGAGCCAATTGGATAAATAATGCAGCTATAATTGTGTGGTTGTGTTGGTATAGATGTCAGAGTGTGGTTTGTGTGTCATAAAAAAAATGTGTTGTGTGTCATAAAATTGTTTCACTTTTTAAAGTTTTTTACTTCAACAATAATCTGCCATGGGTCTTCTTTAAAATGAGACCAAACTTAACTCTGTGCTCCCAAGCTTCAAATTTTTATGACAGTTTTTTGGCATAGACGTGTTTGTCCTCTATGGACCTATGTGTAACTTTTTTTAAGTGTTATATTAACAAGGGTTAATATGGTACAGAATGAGAGAAAAACACACAAGGATGTTCGTCTACACCACGTGTAGACATTTGATTTGGAAGTTCACTAGTGTTGTTTTCTCACACTTCTCTGAGGTTTGCGACGCAGTTTTCCATGAGCTTTTGTTTGGGCATCATGGTCTGGATCACATTACGTACAGTTTTTTATTTCCACCATGTTTAGAGCAAAATATCCCCTGGGAAGATCTCATATTGGGATCATAACAAAACGTTTAATTCTTTAATATGTCATTTTGAACACGTACATAATCTACCGTTCAAAAGTTTGGGGTCTAAGATTTGTAAATGTTTGAAAGAAGTCTCTTCTGCTCACCACGGTTGCATTTATTTGATCAAAAATATAATATAATATATAATAAAATAGCTGTTTTCTATGTGAATATCTGTTAAACTGTAATTTATTTCTGTGATGCGCAGCTGTATTTTCAGCATCATTACTCCAGTCTTCAGTGTCACATGATCTTCAGAAATCATTCTAATATGCTGATTTGCTGCTCAATACACATTCCTGATTATTATCAATGTTGAAAACATTAATATTTTTGTGGAAACTGTGATGCATTTTATTTTTCAGGATTCTCAGATGAACAGAAAGTTCAAAAGAACAGCATTTATTGGAAATATAAATCTTTTGTTATCTTTACCCTCAATTCAATGCTTCCTTGCTGAATACAAATATTAATCTCTTTACGCTTTTGAGCAGTAATGCACACAACATGATTATGAATGCGGTGCATGTATGTTTATTATCATGTCAGACTGTGTTGTGCCTGTCAGTGATGTTTGAAGCTCTCCTGACGCTGCTGTGATGGATGAACATCACAGACAAACATCACCAGCTGTAATGGACAGAAGCTTTGATCTGCCAGGATGCTGTATGTCACATTATTGACTAAACCTGAGTGTCAATTCAGCTGTTTTTGTGTTGGGATATTCCTCATATATAATATTTGAGCTCACGCCTTTAGTTTCTCTCCACATCATTTAAGTCGTACATCACTAGTCATGTGCAGCGTTTTGCTTGATTTAAAACTTAATTTGAGATGTAAAAGAACTGACGTTACCGCTCACATTCAGCCCTCTGATCTGTCAATCATCAGACTCCAGTCTGTGGGGGCGGAGCCTCGGCAGGCCTGATCAAAGCTCATTGGATCAGAGGAGACATGAGTGGCGGATGAAGGGAGCAGCAAACACTATTATGAATTTGGTTCACAGCTGGTATTTATTTACATCCTTCTGGTGTGATCCGTTTACAAGCAACCGTAGCAAGAAAACACGTGAACCACTTAGATTTACATGGATTTCTGCATCAGTTGGTTATCAAATTTGAACAGCTGTCATAACAAACACAGTGTGCGTGCAAAGGTTCACATACTTTTTCCTGCAACTTTAAATGCCAGCCACATCCAGATTGTTTCATGTCTTTAAGTTTTGGCATATGTGCCTAATATTTTATTTTTTTATTTTATTTTATTATTTTATTTATTTTATTTATTTTATTATTTTTTTATTTATTTAGATTGGATTGTTGTTGTTGATTTTTTTTTTTTTATTCGCCAGAAAACTAAAAATATATATAGAAAAAATTCAGTGTGAGACACTTAATCACAAAAAAGACATTATTATTTACAATAAATAATAATAATAATAGCATGAATAATAATAATAATAATAATAATAAAATTAATAAAATCATTACCCAACCTTTACAAAGCGTCTGCTTCTTGTCTGTTCTTCTAGAGAGTCTTACCAGGTTTGTCCATTGCTTATTTAATTAGTCGAGTAAATCAGGCAATCTCATGATGTGCAGATGTTTTATGAAGTGCATGGAGTATTTGACAGTGTTCTCCCTCTTTCATCCAGAGCTGATGTGATCCTGGACCTACAAATGCGTGATTAACTCATAAAACACAGATGATGTGAAAAATGTTTGAAGAAATGATGTTAAAGTACCAGTTTGTGTGCAGGTGAGAAAAACACTGAATGTCCTCTCACGTTTATTATCGCTCCACATTGTATTGCAACCATTATTTGTTTGTTTTAGTGTATAAAAGTCTTTCAGACTAACTCTCTTCCTTGATTATGACTCAATCTATCACCTTTATTCAAAAATGCCTAATATGGCAGATTTCGGCAATGATTGTGACTGACCATCAGCATATGATTATGGTCATATTATACATCACATCACCACTTCCTGTTGTTGAGGCCACACATAAACATAAACACATGATTGGCACAACATTTGGGTTTTCCCACAATCCACCTGTGCTCGAGACTAACACTACACTAGTCTGTGCATGTGTATATATGTGAGTTTCTTCACATTCTCATAGGAACTAAACTGACTGAATGTAGATGTTATAGCGCCTCCTGCTGATCATTAACAATACAGCATGTGATTGAGCTCTTTGAGGGACTTGAGATTTCCATTGAGATATTGTTAATATTTCCTAATATTACATTTTTATTTTTTAAATTAAATTAAAAATAAATCAATAAATCTACAACTTGGATGTAATGTAATGTGAAGTTGCTTGGATAAATTTATGTTCCTCCTTCAAAAACATATTTTAAACATATTTTAGAAAATATAAATATATATCTAAAAAAAAATTAAAGCTATGAAATATATGGAGATATGATTCTCCGAAATGTCCCTGAGAGCTCACATGATGAAGGTCACATGACACTCCTGTCTCTGATCATCCATGAAGCCAAGCACACCTGCTGTATTCATGTCACAGACAGATGACTAACCTTCTCGCGCTCACTAGTAGCACTCGGGTTGGTTATGGGCTGTTAACCAAATGCTGGAAGTTCAAGGCTTCCATGATGTTTCTTTTGCATGCATTCACTCTTTTGTGTTCCATCCGAAAACTGAAAATACATTTGCAAGCAAACACAAAGTTTTTGTGTGGGAGAAATACAGCTGAAATACAGTTTTTCCTCTCATATTTTCTCTTTAGTGGCTCCATAAGTTCAGAGTGCTGCAATAAAATTTTTTTTTACAATTTTTAAATTTTATTTTGCCTTGTTTTCCAGTTGTTTTCCAAGTTCTTGAAACAGGCTAAATTTACTTGAGAATCAACACTGCACATGACATTGAGACTTGAATATATTCATATTCTTGAATATAAGTATATTCATATTCTATCTTACTGCACTGATTTTTTTCACTTGTTAAAGTTTGAATGAG
>NW_015557053.1:14313-24886 GCF_001515605.1 Sinocyclocheilus anshuiensis | reverse complement strand
CTACTGCAAATCACAAATCCAACCACTGTGTGCACCAGCAGAGTTTTGCTGGCATCTAATGGGGAAAATTTGGTACTGCGCCCAAACAAAATCTTACTGAAAGCTCATTTTTTGAGATATCAACCTCAAATTTGGAACACAACTTGTTTAGATGTATGGCTTTGATTTTCTAGCAGGTATAGAGTTCAACATGTTTCATAAAATATATATTTTATATAAAATATCGTTCATAAATCATTTTCATAAACTTAAACCTCTATAACTTTTTTTTTGTTTCACTTTTTAAAGTTTTTTACTTCAACAATAATCTGCCATGGGTCTTCTTTAAAATGAGACCAAACTTAACTCTGTGCTCCCAAGCTTCAAATTTTTATGACAGTTTTTTGGCATAGACGTGTTTGTCCTCTATGGACCTATGTGTAACTTTTTTTAAGTGTTATATTAACAAGGGTTAATATGGTACACAATGAGAGAAAAACACACAAGGATGTTCGTCTACACCACGTGTAGACATTTGATTTGGAAGTTCACTAGTGTTGTTTTCTCACACTTCTCTGAGGTTTGCGACGCAGTTTTCCATGAGCTTTTGTTTGGGCATCATGGTCTGGATCACATTACGTACAGTTTTTTATTTCCACCATGTTTAGAGCAAAATATCCCCTGGGAAGATCTCATATTGGGATCATAACAAAACGTTTAATTCTTTAATATGTCATTTTGAACACGTACATAATCTACCGTTCAAAAGTTTGGGGTCTAAGATTTGTAAATGTTTGAAAGAAGTCTCTTCTGCTCACCACGGTTGCATTTATTTGATCAAAAATATAATATAATATATAATAAAATAGCTGTTTTCTATGTGAATATCTGTTAAACTGTAATTTATTTCTGTGATGCGCAGCTGTATTTTCAGCATCATTACTCCAGTCTTCAGTGTCACATGATCTTCAGAAATCATTCTAATATGCTGATTTGCTGCTCAATACACATTCCTGATTATTATCAATGTTGAAAACATTAATATTTTTGTGGAAACTGTGATGCATTTTATTTTTCAGGATTCTCAGATGAACAGAAAGTTCAAAAGAACAGCATTTATTGGAAATAGAAATCTTTTGTTATCTTTACCCTCAATTTAATGCTTCCTTGCTGAATACAAATATTAATCTCTTTACGCTTTTGAGCAGTAATGCACACAACATGATTATGAATGCGGTGCATGTATGTTTATTATCATGTCAGACTGTGTTGTGCCTGTCAGTGATGTTTGAAGCTCTCCTGACGCTGCTGTGATGGATGAACATCACAGACAAACATCACCAGCTGTAATGGACAGAAGCTTTGATCTGCCAGGATGCTGTATGTCACATTATTGACTAAACCTGAGTGTCAATTCAGCTGTTTTTGTGTTGGGATATTCCTCATATATAATATTTGAGCTCACGCCTTTAGTTTCTCTCCACATCATTTAAGTCGTACATCACTAGTCATGTGCAGCGTTTTGCTTGATTTAAAACTTAATTTGAGATGTAAAAGAACTGACGTTACCGCTCACATTCAGCCCTCTGATCTGTCAATCATCAGACTCCAGTCTGTGGGGGCGGAGCCTCGGCAGGCCTGATCAAAGCTCATTGGATCAGAGGAGACATGAGTGGCGGATGAAGGGAGCAGCAAACACTATTATGAATTTGGTTCACAGCTGGTATTTATTTACATCCTTCTGGTGTGATCCGTTTACAAGCAACCGTAGCAAGAAAACACGTGAACCACTTAGATTTACATGGATTTCTGCATCAGTTGGTTATCAAATTTGAACAGCTGTCATAACAAACACAGTGTGCGTGCAAAGGTTCACATACTTTTTCCTGCAACTTTAAATGCCAGCCACATCCAGAATGTTTCATGTCTTTATGTGTTTTGGCATATGTGCCTAATATTTTATTTTTTTATTTTATTTTATTATTTTATTTATTTTATTTATTTTATTATTTTTTTATTTATTTAGATTGGATTGTTGTTGTTGATTTTTTTTTTTTTATTCGCCAGAAAACTAAAAATATATATAGAAAAAATTCAGTGTGAGACACTTAATCACAAAAAAGACATTATTATTTACAATAAATAATAATAATAATAGCATGAATAATAATAATAATAATAATAAAATTAATAATAAAATCATTACCCAACCTTTACAAAGCGTCTGCTTCTTGTCTGTTCTTCTAGAGAGTCTTACCAGGTTTGTCCATTGCTTATTTAATTAGTCGAGTAAATCAGGCAATCTCATGATGTGCAGATGTTTTTATTTAGATTGGATTGTTGTTGTTGATTTTTTTTTTTTATTCGCCAGAAAACTAAAAAAATATATAGAAAAAATTCAGTGTGAGACACTTAATCACAAAAAAGACATTATTATTTACAATAAATAATAATAATAATAGCATGAATAATAATAATAATAATAATAATAAAATTAATAAAATCATTACCCAACCTTTACAAAGCGTCTGCTTCTTGTCTGTTCTTCTAGAGAGTCTTACCAGGTTTGTCCATTGCTTATTTAATTAGTCGAGTAAATCAGGCAATCTCATGATGTGCAGATGTTTTATGAAGTGCATGGAGTATTTGACAGTGTTCTCCCTCTTTCATCCAGAGCTGATGTGATCCTGGACCTACAAATGCGTGATTAACTCATAAAACACAGATGATGTGAAAAATGTTTGAAGAAATGATGTTAAAGTACCAGTTTGTGTGCAGGTGAGAAAAACACTGAATGTCCTCTCACGGTTATTATCGCTCCACATTGTATTGCAACCATTATTTGTTTGTTTTAGTGTATAAAAGTCTTTCAGACTAACTCTCTTCCTTGATTATGACTCAATCTATCACCTTTATTCAAAAATGCCTAATATGGCAGATTTCGGCAATGATTGTGACTGACCATCAGCATATGATTATGGTCATATTATACATCACATCACCACTTCCTGTTGTTGAGGCCACACATAAACATAAACACATGATTGGCACAACATTTGGGTTTTCCCACAATCCACCTGTGCTCGAGACTAACACTACACTAGTCTGTGCATGTGTATATATGTGAGTTTCTTCACATTCTCATAGGAACTAAACTGACTGAATGTAGATGTTATAGCGCCTCCTGCTGATCATTAACAATACAGCATGTGATTGAGCTCTTTGAGGGACTTGAGATTTCCATTGAGATATTGTTAATATTTCCTAATATTACATTTTTATTTTTTAAATTAAATTAAAAATAAATCAATAAATCTACAACTTGGATGTAATGTAATGTGAAGTTGCTTGGATAAATTTATGTTCCTCTTTCAAAAACATATTTTAAACATATTTTAGAAAATATAAATATATATCTAAAAAAAAATTAAAGCTATGAAATATATGGAGATATGATTCTCCGAAATGTCCCTGAGAGCTCACATGATGAAGGTCACATGACACTCCTGTCTCTGATCATCCATGAAGCCAAGCACACCTGCTGTATTCATGTCACAGACAGATGACTAACCTTCTCGCGCTCACTAGTAGCACTCGGGTTGGTTATGGGCTGTTAACCAAATGCTGGAAGTTCAAGGCTTCCATGATGTTTCTTTTGCATGCATTCACTCTTTTGTGTTCCATCCGAAAACTGAAAATACATTTGCAAGCAAACACAAAGTTTTTGTGTGGGAGAAATACAGCTGAAATACAGTTTTTCCTCTCATATTTTCTCTTTAGTGGCTCCATAAGTTCAGAGTGCTGCAATAAATTTTTTTTTTTACAATTTTTAAATTTTATTTTGCCTTGTTTTCCAGTTGTTTTCCAAGTTCTTGAAACAGGCTAAATTTACTTGAGAATCAACACTGCACATGACATTGAGACTTGAATATATTCATATTCTTGAATATAAGTATATTCATATTCTATCTTACTGCACTGATTTTTTTCACTTGTTAAAGTTTGAATGAGTTAAAAACAAGTGACAAATCTGACAGTGTGGTACAGTTATATTCCAGACACTATCTATGAAAGGCTCAATGTCTTAAAGTCAATTTTGAGAAGCAATGTGATTTTTGCAGTGACAGTAGTATATGATATATCAGTACAGTACATACTGACAGTGAGCTTTGTACAGTGCATGACATACAGCATATAAGCCTGATTTTATTGAATGTAAAGAGTTTGCAGGAGGTTTTTCTGGCAGGTGAAGTAGATCTGCTATGTGTGAATTAGAGACTCGTGTGTGTTCAGTCTGTACGAGAGTCTGAACTCTTTCACAATACCGCAGTTGTGGACTGAAAAAAAGGCTGAAATGCTGTGGTTTGTGTCTCGCTGCCGGTCCAAACGTTTGTAGAGTAGCTGCCAAAGCTGTGGCTGGACCGAAAGGCATGTCCTAGGTGATGTTTTGAGGTTATTGAGAAAGAAGTGTTCAAAACACAAGACGGAAACAGAGACCGCAATATAAAACAGAATGCAAAAAAAAAAAAAGACTATGTTCTGCTACGTAACTAATGTTCTCACGCATTCTTCAGAAAATGTCAAAAAAGTTTGACAATTTTGCACATTTACTATGTGTATAATTGCCATCTGTCATGTTTATATGCTACAAAAACTGATGTTATTCATCAGTATTTTTGTCTTGTTTTCCAGTACAAAACAATCTAAGCATTTTTAAATCAAGACACATTTACTGCAAATGCAAAATGACATGCTAAGATATTTGTTTTCTGGGAAATTGATGAAAATGAAGTGTGCCATTGGGATTCATTCAGAGGGAAAGCGTGTTTATTGTTCTATGGAAGCTTGTTTCACACACGGGGTGAAAAAAAAATAAAGTTAATTACAACTTTTTTATCTGACAATTCAAAAAAAAATTCTCACAATTCTGCATCTAAAACTCGTAATTCTGAGAAAAAGTTCTGAATTGTGAGATATAAACTCAGAATCGTAATGAAAAAAGTGTTCAAATTGTGTCAAAAAGTCACAGTTAGATTTTTGTGTTTTTTCATCCTGTGGCAGAAACAAGCTTATATTTTTCAGACATCATTTGAAGAGTTCATTTGCAAAAACAGATAACTCTGTTTTTAACCATTTTCAGAAATCATGTTTTTTCATTGTGCATTCCAATTAATCTGTCAAACTGCAGTTGGGTTATTTTGATTAGGTTAAAAAATGCAGCTAACTAACACAATAAAACACAATAAAAACATGATTTTTGAGTTATCTGTTTTTGCAAATAAACTCTGTATTTGTCATGCTTTAAGCAAAAACTCACTTAACTTTGATGCATTTCACAGAAAACAAGACTTGTGTCATTTTGCATCTGGAGTAAATGTATCTTGATTAAATAATGTTTAGATGTCTGTTCTGGAAAACAAGACAAAAGCACTGAGGAAGAACGTGTTTCTCCAGACTCCTCAGCTTCAGGATGTCTGAGGTGTAAGTGGAGTCTTTAAAGAAGATTGAAAACGTGACCCTGTTTTTAGGAGCAGGTCACGTGTCATCGGCCCGCCGCTAAAACGGGGAATAAAACCTGAAGGGAAAAATCTAAATGTCTGATTAAACTAATAATAACTAAATTTCCAATAGAACTTACAGGTTTGTTGTGCTTGTTTAAAACTGCACATTTTGAGCAAAAATGTTGTGATTTATATATCAATATTATTAATTATAATTATTATAATTATAAATTAAATTGTATATTATTTTATTTAAATTGTATATTATATATTATCTGAGTAAAAATTAGTATTTAAGAGAAATGTAATAATCATATACTCATAATAGTGTACAATTGTAAAATTATAATACTAATATTTATGTATTAATTTCTTCATTTTCAAACATTAAACCATTTGTTTTGGCAGAAAACCACAGGGCTAAATCTAGCTGGCAACAGTTTATAAACACTTCTCATTAGAAACCTGGTGAAATATTTGCCGTGTTGCATTTCAAATGCAGGTTATAAACAATGCAAAAAGTGAGATCTGATCGAGCCCTGTGTGGTATTCTGTGCAAATGAAGACCAGATGTGTGTGTTGAGCTTTACTTGCGGACGGAATTGCCCCCAGAAGTGAGTTAAATCTGATATGACATCATAAAAAAGGTAAAATGATGCATACCCTTACGAAAAAGAAGTTTATTCAAGTGTGCTATTAGGCCAATTTAGTCCCAAGGAGTATTGAAATAGTACACTTACAAGTATACTACTAGTACACTGATATTTGTATACTTACAACATAAAGTATACTTAAAATATACTTGGACTTTACTTAAGTATACTTACTAAAATAAACTTGAAGTATACTACTTTTTGGTAAGGGTAATGTTGAGTAAGTAATGTTTTGTTTTTTCAGGGATAGTTTTAGGGTTTGCATTCGTCTGTAATCATTATTATTAGCTATAAAGAAACAACAATAGAGATGTGTGTGTGTGTGTGTTTGTGTGTGTGTGTGTGAGTATGTCAGTGTATGTGTGTGTGTGTGTGTGTGTGTCTGACCGGCTGCTTTTCTGTCGTGTCTGAGCTCCAGATCTTTTTCTGCTTCTTTCTGTTGACTGACGATACTTCTGTATTAATGTTACTGTCTGTACAAACAACATATGACACAGGAAAATAGTCATAAACATCACTTTGATCATTTACTGTTAGTAAATAAATCATAAATGTATCAATTACAGTAGTAAGAGAAATAAATGAATGGTAATATTATTAATAATAAATACTTTGATGCTTAATATTTTATTACTATTGGAAATTATTTAATTAAATTATTAATAATGAACTAATTATTATTTAAATGTTTCACATTTTAATAAAAAAATTAAACATACTAAATTAGTAGAAGTTAATGGAAAGGCCCCATCTTGACAGAAAAGCAAACATGTGTTAGTACCCAGACTGGCTGAATTTCTGCCTTCTGTCACAGCACTGAGGTTCTGACTCTCTGATGCCACAGATCTGCTCTGCTGGCCTGCAGAAGACGACTGGAAGAAGACGTATATGATCTTACACACTGAAAAACATGCAATGCTCAAGAGACTCTTTTTCAGTGTTGCCAGGTCCGTGTTTTTTCCGCAGGATAAATAGCACAAAGTTTCCTGTGAGGGGTAGGTTTAGGGGTAGGGTTGGTGTAGGGCAATAGAATATACGGTCTGTAGAGTATAAAAACCATTACGCCTATGGGATGTCCCCACTTTTCACAAAAACAAACCTGTGTGTGTGTGCGTGTGCGTGAGTGTGTGTGTGAGTGTGAGCGTGAGTGTGTGCGTGTGTGTGTGTGTGTGCGTGTGTGTGTGTGTCTGTGTGTGTGAGTGTGAGAGTGTGTGTGAGTGTGAGTGTGTGCGTGAGCGCGAGTATGAGTGTGTGCGTGAGTGTGTGCGTGAGTGTGTGCATGAGTGTGTGTGAGTGTGAGCAGAGGATGATGATGACAGGAGAAAGAGAATGTGATGGATGGAGTGATGAAGAGAGGAAAGACTGACCGCTGGACGAGTGTTGAGAAAATAAACCCAATCAGACGTGGTGTTACACACTTTCACACCGCCATCATATGAAGTGTGTTTTAATGCACTCTGGTTTTAAATCCTCTGGGGCTCTTCAGATGAAAAATAGTTAAGTAGTGAGACCACATTTTGTTTTGTTTTTAATTATGTATGTATGTATATATTTTATTTTCTATTTATTTATTACTGTGTATTTACTTTGTTTGTATTTTGCTACATTTTAACCTGTTTCCTGTGTCTTCCTAAATGATTGATTTATTGTAAAGAACGCTGGTGCATGTATTGTGTTTGTTTGTGGTTAATGTGTGAACGTGATGAGAACTGACTTCATGCATCCAGTGAAACACCAGTTGATTCAAACACCCTGAGACTCAAACATGAGGTTAGTGAAGAGAGCAGATCCTCGACCTCCAGACGGATCTCTCAACAGCTCTGTCTTCTGTGGCGTTGTCCTCCTTTCTTTCGGCTCAGTCATCGATGCATGTTGGCCCTCTGATCCCTGAGGACCAGTCTTTCCTCGTCGTCTCATGTTGTGTCTCATTCTTTTAGGTGGATCAGTTGATGATGATGAACGTCACTCTGATTCTCGTCTGATGCTCACTCTTTATTTTCAGGCATCATTTAAATACAAGTTGACCTGTGAAACTCCTAAATCATGATGTGCAATTGAACCCAGATGTTTTTTCGTGTTGCTCAGCGCTTTGAGAAGAACTAAAGATAATTATTTTTGCAATTGCATTTGGTGCTGCTAGTAACGCAGAATTTACATCATATCATAATTTTTGTATAATTTCAATTTTCTTTCAATATGTTGTTCCCTTAGTGACTCTTATGTAATTTCTCTGATCTCTGATCTCATTATTAAGATTTCTGACCTTCAGAAGTGAATCGGCTCTTATGTTACTGCTTGTCTGCAGGAGGAAGTGCTGTAAAGGCTTCAGGTTTGTGATGGGTCAGTGTGTGCCAGAAAGTAGGTAAACCTTCAGCTCATTTCTCATATTGTCAAAAAATCAAGCATTATTCATGACTTTTTTTCTTTCTTTTTTTTTTTTTTTGGATGAACCAGTTTTTTATTGTTTTTGAAAGACGTCTCGTCTCATAATTCTGACTTTCTTTACAGAATTGTACGTTTGTATCTCTAAATTCTGAGTTTATATCTTGAAATTCTCGAGTTTTCCGAGAATTGTAAGAAAAAAGTCTGCTTGTGATATAGAAAGTTACCTTTTTAATGTTTTTTTTATTCTGGGCAGAAACGGGCATCCATACTAGACAGTATATACTGTGCTGTGTGCCCTAAATAGTACACTAGGACTCAATTTAGGACACAGCCAGAACTTATATCACTGAAATACACATGCATATGAAGAAATGAGTGGAAGTCTGATAGGAATCAGATGAATTCAAATGCATTTTAGCTCAATGTGCTGTAATAAAACCAGTTCCTCTTCAGGAACTCGAGCTGCGTCGGAAAACGCTAGAGGAACGCCCTTCAGCGTGACCGGCTCTGAACCTCGTGTGTAATCAGACCAATAGATGGGCGAGACGTCACGGGCGGGTGACGTAATGACCAGGAGGCTATAAAAGCACGTGCGGTGAGACCAGCGTCAGCTTTTTGTCATTCAGCAAGCGCTGTGTGTGTGTGTCAGTCTGATATCTGTTTGTGAGTATTATTTAGTGTTGTCTGTCACGAATCTAAAAACAAGACAAAACCAGACTCGAAGTGTGGCAGCCTCTAAGGCTTTTTTAGCGGGTGTGCCTATGCAGGACATCTGCAACGCTGCGGGTTGGTCCACGCCCCTTACCTTTGTTAGGTTCTACGGTCTAGACATGCGAGCCACTCCTGGCTCTTCTGTTCTCTCGCCCTAGCTGTGCAGTCTTCCACACTAGGCAGAGACTTGGAAGTCTGGCGGCGTGGGCATTCTCGTTCCCCTAGCGTTTTCCGATGCAGCTCGAGTTCCTGAAGAGGAACGTATCAGGTTACGCATGTAACCATAGTTCCTCGAAGGAACGAGACGCTGCGTCTCAGAGCCATACTTTCGGCATCTCTGCCAGCGCTTGCTTCATTCCTGGAAGCTGACGCTGGTCTCACCGCACGTGCTTTTATAGCCTCTTGGTCATTACGTCACCCGCCCGTGACGTCTCGGCCATCTATTGGTCTGATTACACACGAGGTTCAGAGCCGGTCACGCTGAAGGGCGTTCCCCTAGCGTTTTCCGACGCAGCGTCTCGTTCCTTCGAGGAACTATGGTTACATGCGTAACCTGAGACGTTTTTTTTATTCCTAATTGGACCTCATTTAATCTGAAAGTTCATTTGGCTCCAGGTCTGGTCTCAAGCAATTATGAGTTTATTTGAGTTGAACTTTTGAGTTTTATGCTGTCTGCTTTTGCAGATCTGTCCATCATTCGGGCTGTAATGCTGGGTTTCATCCTGCAGCTGGAGCCAAACTACAGCTGACAATCTCCAGAGACTGAAAATCGGTGTCAAAACCCCTGCAAGAATGGACTCATTGGGCTCTACTAACAAAAAAACATCTGTATACAGATATTAGTCTCAAGCGAGTTTCACAAAATGAATGTAAGCCCTCAGTTAATTTAACTTAACTGTTTATTGGCTTTTTGCTTTCATTGTATAGGACAGTAGAGAGTACTTTCTCATCAGTCTTGAGATTTGAACACACTCCTCTGTCAAACTCAGAGCTAAAATCTGAGTAATTAGTGACCAGCGGAGATTTAACGAGCATTATATATTTCTTTACATCCTTCTACCTGAACCTGTCATCAGTTTGAAGCTTCAGTGAATCTTACTGAAATAACTACTGTAGTCACACTGATTTTGATCTCTGCTTTTTAATATTTCTACAGTCATATCAAACAGGCAGATCACTGCGCATACGGTATGTGTGTGTTTAAGCAGATCTCTCCCATCATCAGCACTGCTGTGTTCTTCATGTGTCAGGTATGTGAGATGCATGTATTACTGTCAGCACGTAGTGTGTGTGTGTGTGTGTGTGTGTGAGAGTGTGAGTGTGTGTGTGAGTGTGTGAGTGGGA
>NW_015557053.1:13147-14163 GCF_001515605.1 Sinocyclocheilus anshuiensis | reverse complement strand
TGAGTGTGTGTGTGTGAGTGTGTGTGTGTGAGTGTGAGTGTGTGAGTGTGCTGCAGTGATGCCTCTGCTCCTCTAGAGGCGCCGGTGAGGAGGTCACTGGAGTTCATGGATGTCGACTGATTTTGTGTGTGTGTGTGTGAGTGTGAGTGTGTGTGTGTGTGTGTGTGTGTGTGTGAGAGTGTGAGTGTGTGTGTGTGTGTGTGTGTGTGTGTGAGAGTGTGAGTGAGTGTGTGTGTGTGTGTGTGTGTGTGTGTGAGAGTGTGAGTGAGTGTGTGTGTGTGTGTGTGTGTGTGTGTGAGAGTGTGAGTGAGTGTGTGTGTGTGTGTGTGTGTGTGTGTGAGAGTGTGAGTGAGTGTGTGTGTGTGTGTGTGTGTGTGTGTGAGAGTGTGAGTGAGTGTGTGTGTGTGTGTGTGTGTGTGTGTGAGAGTGTGAGTGAGTGTGTGTGTGTGTGTGTGTGTGTGTGTGAGAGTGTGAGTGAGTGTGTGTGTGTGTGTGTGTGTGTGTGTGAGAGTGTGAGTGAGTGTGTGTGTGTGTGTGTGTGTGTGTGTGAGAGTGTGAGTGAGTGTGTGTGTGTGTGTGTGTGTGTGTGTGAGAGTGTGAGTGAGTGTGTGTGTGTGTGTGTGTGTGTGTGTGAGAGTGTGAGTGAGTGTGTGTGTGTGTGTGTGTGTGTGTGTGAGAGTGTGAGTGAGTGTGTGTGTGTGTGTGTGTGTGTGTGTGAGAGTGTGAGTGAGTGTGTGTGTGTGTGTGTGTGTGTGTGTGAGAGTGTGAGTGAGTGTGTGTGTGTGTGTGTGTGTGTGTGTGAGAGTGTGAGTGAGTGTGTGTGTGTGTGTGTGTGTGTGTGTGAGAGTGTGTGTGAGAGTGTGAGTGTGAGTGTGAGTGTGAGTGTGAGTGTATGAGTGTGCTGCAGTGACGCCTCTGCTCCTCTAGAGGCGCCGGTGAGGAGGTCACTGGAGTTCATGGATGTCGACTGAGTGTGTGTGTGTGTGTGTGTGTGTGTGTGTGTGTGTGTGTGTGAG
>NW_015557053.1:0-13125 GCF_001515605.1 Sinocyclocheilus anshuiensis | reverse complement strand
AGAGTGTGTGTGAGAGTGTGTGTGTGTGTGTGTGTGTGTGAGATGTCGACTGACTGCATACTTCCACTGATACTTAACTATTGTTCAGGTTTATGTAACTTCAGCATGAAACCACAACACGAAACTTTAACACATAAAGAGAATTCTTTATTGACAAGTCATGCATAGTAAACAATTAAATGTTATATGTGTTACAATATTTGATCTGATTTGTCTTCATATGACAGGTTTGTCAACTTTTTCTGATCCAGAGACTTCATTATTAATTAACTAGCCTACATTTGCATGTTTTGCCACGTGCATGTCAAGGTTATTTGATAACTTTAAAAATAGATCAAATTAAAAAAGTAGATAAAATTGAAACCATAAAAAAAAAACATTTTTGCTACTTAAAATAAAATAAATATTAACTAAAATAAAAAGCATAAAATATTTTAATATTAATAAAACTTAAAGTTATTAATGCAACATTTCTCATTTTCATTTAGTTTAACTTGATGTACTAAAATAACTAATTCTAAAATAAAAAGTATATTAAACATCTACCATATTTAAAAACAAAAAATTACAAAAACAACAAAATTACTCAAATAAAATGTAAGAATTTTATTAAAAATAATAAAAACTATAATAGTATAATCTTTATACTAAAATATCAATTACAGTATTATCCAACTGAGATAGATTTACACTGATGATGTTTGATGATGACTGTATAAAATCAACCAGAGATGAAACCGAATGTTTCTTTCAACCATCATTTTCAGTAAAGCTTAACCACAAAATAACTGCATTTTTAGGTCACACTTTACAATAATTTGTTGCATTAATTAATGCATTAGTTAACATGAACCAACAATGAGCAATACTCCTGCAGCATTTATTAGTCACTGTTAATGTAAATGTTGAAATTAACATTAAGATTAGTAAATGCTGCAGGGACATGAGACTCAGCAGCGCTGATTCACGAGATGTTTCTGAGGTCAGAGGTCAGGGGTCAAGTAAAGGACACTCTTAAGTGGATCTGAACGCTCTTCAGCTGTGCGTTTGAGACTTTCTGTGTTAATCGTTCAGCCCTGAGGAAACACGTGTTGCTCTTTCATCGCTCAGGGGACTTAATGAACATCTCAGTTGCGATTCAATGTTTCTTCTCAAATCCTCCAGTGAGAGTCCAGAGATATCAAATGAATGTGAAGCAGCTCAGAGCCGAGTTTGAGACATTGTTGAGATGTTTTTAAAGATTTTTTTAAATGATTATGAAAGAAGTCTCTTCTGCTCACCAAGGCATTTATTAGATCAAAAATCTGTCTAAAAAATTAGAAATATTATTAAAATTTCAAATAGCTGTTTTCTATGTGAATATCTGTTAAACTGTAATTTATTTCTGTGATCTAATCTGAATTTTCAGCATCATTACTCCAGTCTTCAGTGTCACGTGATCTTCAGAAATCATTCTGATATGTGACCCTGGAGCACAAAACCAGTCTTAAGTGTCAATTTTTCAAAATTGAGATTTATGCATCAGCTGAGATACAACTATTTGGAAATCTGGAATCTGAGGGTGAAAAAAAATCTAAATATTGAGAAAATCATCTTTAAAGTTGTGCAAATGAAGTTCTTAGCAATGCATATTACTAATCAAACATTAAGTTTTGATATATTTACAGTAGGACATTTACAAAATATCTTCATGGAACATGATCTTTACTT
This sequence comes from Sinocyclocheilus anshuiensis, assembly GCF_001515605.1. Lineage (NCBI taxonomy): Eukaryota > Metazoa > Chordata > Actinopteri > Cypriniformes > Cyprinidae > Sinocyclocheilus > Sinocyclocheilus anshuiensis. Next base: position 11,415 of record NW_015557053.1, on the reverse strand, counting down.
AATATCCTAATGATTTTTTGGCATAAAAGAAAAATGTATAATTTTGACCCATATAATGTATTGTTGGCTGTTGCTACAAATATACCCCAGCGACTTAAGACTGCTTTTGTGCTGCAGGGTCACATTTGCTGATTTGCTGCAATCTTGCATGTGACATAACCGAGGATAAAAGTAAGGAAACTTATGCAAATCGGTGTCTCATTTGCTGTCCATTCAATCTGCTGAGATGTTAAGCTGACGTCTGCACTAATGCAAAGTGTTCATACAGAGCCTCTTCTGTGAGTCCAGCCCGTCTTCACTCATCTGTGTGAACGCTCTCTGAAGGATCTCACGTGAGAATGCTCGACAAACACCTGCAGGAAGTGCATGCGAGCCGTGATTACAGGAGCTCTGCTTATCTGATCACAGATCACAAGCATCAGACCGCAGCTCCACATGCACACACACCGCTGGATGAAGACGCTTCACACGCTCGCTCGTGATTGTGTGGCATTCCAGCGCACTTTCCTGTCTTCTTTAGATGCACTAGTGTTCAAAAGTTTGAGGTCACTAGGATCCTTTAATGTTTCTGAAAGTGTCACCACGGCTGCATTTATTTGATCAAAAATACAGTAAAATTGTGAAATATTATTGCTATTTAAAATAACTATTTTCTATGTGAAGTGAGTGTGTGTGTGTGTGTGTGTGTGTGAGATCAGTAACACATTCTGACAGTGTAAATATTTAGCGGTTTCCAGGGCTGCTGAGCAGCGAGTGCTTCAGTGAAACAGCAGGGAGTCGCAGTGAACATAAACACATGCGACACAGATCTGTGCTGCAGCTCCGTGTGTTTCATGCCAGCAAACACCTGACAGGTGCGGGCGTGGTCTGCAGCGAAACGCAACCTTCACACGCTAACTCATTCTTAAATCTGGGCTGCAGGCCTCAGGCGAGATATGCCGCTGCGCTCATCCCGGCATGTCTCGCTCTCTCTCTGTCTGTCTCTATCTCTCTCTCTGTCTGTCTCTCTCGCTCTCTCTGTCTGTCTCTGTCTGTCTGTCTCTCGGCCTGTTTTTTAGGCCTGTGCTCGACTTGAACACAATCATCAGTGAGGTTTGGCTGCTGATGTCTGGTATGTGCACATTCAGCCAGGAGTTTGTTCCCAAGAGCCCATCAATAGGATCTGAATTCACATCATAACTCTTGTCAGACGCTGTTCGTGTGAATGTTTTCATGTGCTGCTGTCAGCAGAGAAATGATTTTCACAGTTAATGTTCACACAGTTCAATATAAAAATCAGAAAAGTGTTTTACATGTTTCTACATAAATTATTGTTGCTTACAAAAACATACTATGGTTATACCATGTTTATTTTATTTTATTGCAAATGGACCAAATTTTACCCTCATTTAATTTTATATTTTATTTTTATTGTTTTTATTTTATTATTTTTATTATATAATTTTATTTACTTTTTACTTTTTTTTCAATATTCTGTTTTCATACATACCCAAATTTCCCCCTCTATTTATTTTATTTTACTTAATTTTTTTATTGTTTTTCCATTATAATATTTTTTTATTTTATTTTTCCATTATTTTCTCTCGCTTTTTTTGACATTATTATATTTTTCATATAGACCCAAATTTTCCCTTCATTTTTATTAATTATTTATTTATTATTTAGTTTAGATATTGTACCAAATACCGCTCAAGAAATGTTGTTTTTGCTAACCTGGTACCATAAGTACCAGGAGTACCATAGCGTATCATGCAAATACTATAGTACATATATAAAAGGACTATAGTAGACTCTTAAAAATAAAGCTTTCAAAAGTAGGTTTTCGCAGAAATACAATAGAAGAACCATTTTCAGTTCCCCAAAGAACTTTTAAGTGCACAGATCTTAAAAGAACCATTTGTTCTTAGTGTAAAGAACATTTTAATAATCTGAATAGCCTTTTTCCACTGTGCATTGGAAACGTTCTTCATGCAAGCCTTTATGCAAATAAAAAAACTTTATGTAATAGACCACAGTGCTGTTTTGTAAAGATTGTTTATGCAGCTCTCACAAGCTGTGAGTTAAGTTAGTAAATTATTTACAGAAGCATTAATTGTTTGTTTCTTTAGATGAGTCGTTGGCCCTTTCAGAAATGACCTGCTGAAGGTTACTGGAGTGTACAGTGATCCCGAGGCGTGATTGCAGCTCTGTCTAAACTCTCTTAGCCTCAGGCGCTCAAACTCTACACCTTCGCTTCCTCTCTCGCTTACAAGCTCTTCGCATGCACATCCATCGGCGAGGAGTGCAGAACCGGCCAGACCAGTCCGGAGATGTCAGGGTGTAGCCTCAGGGTCCTGCTGCTGCTCTTGCGTGAGGACGAGCTCTTTATCTCTGAGACGCTAATGACCCTCCATCTGTCCCCTGACAGTCGGCATCCTCACGAACGGCGCTTCGCATGCGTTTAACACTTCTCCTCGGGCAGTGTGTCCTCTGGAGGACACAAGGTCAGCTGAAGATCGCACAGGAGCGTCTCATCACACATGTTTGTGTTGGGTCACTCTTATGGAAGCTTGCTTCTGCCACAGAAATAAAAATAAAAAGGTCATTGCAACTTTTTGTCTCTGACTTTTAGATATAAACTCGCAATTCTGAGAATAAATGTCCAAATTGCAAGATATAAACTCAGCAGTGTGAGATATAAACTCAGAATTGTGAGAAGAAAAGTTATAAAAGATAGAAAGTTTGAGATAAAAAGTTGCAATTACATTTTTTATTTTATTTTTAAGCAAAAACAAAACAAAAAACTGAATTGAGAGACATAAAGTCAGAATTCCAAGAAAAAAAGGCAGAATTATGAGAGGAAAAGTCAGAATTGTGTGACGTAAAGTCAGAATTATGAGAGGAAAAGTCAGAATTGCGAGATGTGAAGTCAGGATTGCAAGATGTAAAGTTAGAATTGTGTGATGTAAAGTCAGAATTGTGAGATATAAAGTCAGAATTGCGAGATGTAAAGTAAGAATTGTGAGATATAAAGTCAGAATTGCGAAATGTAAAGTTAGAATTGTGTGACGTAAAGTCAGAATCATGAGAGGAAAAGTCAGAATTGCGAGATGTGAAGTCAGGATTGCAAGATGTAAAGTTAGAATTGTGTGATGTAAAGTCAGAATTGTGAGATATAAAGTCAGAATTGCGAGATGTAAAGTAAGAATTGTGAGATATAAAGTCAGAATTGCGAAATGTAAAGTTAGGATTGTGTGACGTAAAGTCAGAATTGTGTGACGTAAAGTCAGAATTGTGAGACATAAAGTCAGAATTGCGAGACGTAAAGTCAGAATTATGAGAGGAAAAGTCAGAATTGCGAGATGTGAAGTCAGAATTGAGAGATGTGAAGTCAGAATTGAGAAACGTAAAGTCAGAATTGCGAGATGTAAAGTCAGAATTATGAGAGGAAAAGTCACAATTGTGTGACGTAAAGTCAGAATTATGAGACGTAAAGTCAGAATTGCGAGATGTAAAGTAAGAATTGTGAGATGTAAAGTCAGGATTGCGAGATGTAAAGTCAAAATTGCGAGACGTAAAGTCAGAATTGTGAGAGGAAAAGTCAGAATTGCGAGATGTGAAGTCAGAATTAAGATTGTGAGATGTAAAGTCAGAATTGTGAGATGTAAAGTCAGGATTGTGAGATGTAAAGTCAGAATTGCGAGATGTAAAGTCAGAATTGCGAGATATAAAGTTAGGATTGTGAGATGCAAAGTAGGAATTGCAAAATGGGAAGCCAGAACTGTGATATGTAATTATAAGAAAAGTGTCAATTGTGAGATTTAAACTTGCTATTGTGAGAAAAAATCAGTATTTTCAGATAAAAATGTAGCAGTTGCCATTTTTTTACCTGTATTTTTATTCCGTGGGGGAAATTAGTTGCCATACATTCACACAGAAAGTGTTTGAAAACACGAGACGCAGGGTGGTGTGGAATAACAATGCAAGGTCAAGAGATGCATTTTTTAAAAAGATTTGTCATGCGCGAGATGTTGCAAAAGATGCGACCACTACGTCCATCTAGCACATGTCTGCGTAGGAAAACAATGAAAAAGCAGCGCAATAGAATGCAAACATGCATTCTGCGTGAACTGACTACTGGAGGTCAATGGATGCAGCGCGTCGACTGGCATCAGATGCATTTCTCTGCGTTGCATAAGATGAGCTTGTAAGAACAGAGACAGAGAGATTTGTTTTATGAGCGACTGCAGGGCTCAAATTACTTTCTTTCACTGTTCCTAAATGACAGAATGATGGTGTTTATATAAAGGCAGAAAGGGAAACGTTTTAATGACACGTCCTCTTGTCGGTTTTCATTGCAGACGCATGTCGTGGCACATAATATCAGTTGCACACACACCGTTGTGTTACACAGCAGATGAATCCACACAATCAGAGTCCAAGTAGCTGTCATGAAGGAGGAAAGTGTTTGATTAATTCCAGCCAAACCACCGAGAGATGCAGAAATAACATGTCAAAGAATCAACAAGCTGCAAGAAGAGACCTGCGCCTGCTTTTGTTTATTAGTGGGCTTTTACGCGTGCGTGGAGGGGTCTTGCTCTTGTCCTAAACCGCGAGATGTTTTGGCAGCGTGATGTGACCATGCACGACAGGAGCTTTGCTTCGCTTGATTTTCTCCCAAAGGGCTCATTACCCGTGCAATATCTTTTCCTTTGTGTAATCAAATCAAATCATTCTGTTTGTGGTCATTTTAATCCGGTGATATAAGCATCTGTACGCACTGCCCCTAGGCTGTTTTTCGTCAAGCGTGGCATCTGACTCGGGCTCGAGGCCTGGTGTAAAAACCCGGTCTATTCAGGGACACCAGCAGAAGTTATGAAAGAGCTTCTAACAAAGCAAAAGGAGCCGAGACAGTCTGCCAGAAGGTAATTATCCAGAATGAACAAGAGCTTCAGCTGCCAAAACATCACTGCAGTTTTCATAAACAGCTGAACATCGAGTCATTCCTCAACATTATTAACATGGTTTTGTCAGTATATACTACAGTACTGTCTCTTCTGCTCACCAGGGCTGCATTTATTTGATCAAAAATACAGTAAAAATGTGAAATCTTATTATAATTTAAAACAGCTGCTATGTGAATATCTGTTAAACTGTAATGTATTTCTGTGATGCGCAGCTGAATTTTCAGCATCATTACTCCAGTCTTCAGTGTCACATGATCTTCAGAAATCATTCTAATATGCTGATTTGCTGCTCAAGAAACATTTCTGATTATTATCAATGTGTCGTGCTGCACTATTTCTGTGGAAACTGTGATGCATTTTATTTTTCAGGATTCACAGATGAACAGAAAGTTCAAAAGAACAGCATTTATTTGAAATAGAAATCTTTTGTAGCATTATAAATGTCTTTACTGTCACTTCTGATCAATTTAATATGGAAGCTTGTTTCCACTACAGGATAAAAACTTGTTATCTCACAATTCAGACTTTTTTCTCATAATTCAGAAGGGCAAAAAAGTCTGAATTGTAAGAAATGCAAAATATTCTTTTATATTCTTATGATTAATTATTACCTCTGTTTGAGTAATCAATTAAAATAATAAGAATTTACAGTCTTTTTTTCTGTTGTCTTTTACAACACAACAGTTGAAAAACTTTTCATTTGCAGTATGAAAAATCCCTTATGAAGCTTTAAAAATGAAAACATTTGTCAATTCGTAAACCTACAAATTCTCACCGTTTCAAATGATCCCCTTCAAACAATCATATTTGAAAACAACAACAAAAACAAAGCACGCACAATGAAATCTCACCTCAGAAAGAGCACTTGCATGAAATATTTACTCACAGTTCACGTCAAGTTCTGCGATATATATCAAAAATATATATTATCCATTTTTCTTTTATGCCAAAAATCATTTGCTATGATGAAGGTCAGTAATTATACCATTTTTATATTTCTGTTTCTTTAGCACTTTATTATTACATCCAGCAGTATTTTATCCTCTTGTGAAACCCAGACGTCTCTCTCAAACAGTATCAGCAGCTGATTCTGCCATTATTGTGTTTATAAGACTTTGTTTATGCCAGCAGAAACATTCCAGATTATACTAATAAATCATCCAAAGACAAATACATTGCCTGTGTTTCTCGAAGCACGTCAGATTTGACCTCTGAAAGGTCAGACGTAAAAATGGCGCCACGCGGGGTTTATGAATGGTGAAGTCGGATGAGATTTTAACAGCTATTATTGTTGATTCCAAGATGAAGAACCGGATATGTTTTGATATTTAGTGAGCTTTAAACTAACGGCTCTGAGATGTTATCTAGACAGAGCTACTCGCCCGTATCAACAAAGCTGTTATAAAGCCTTACAATGGTTATCTGTGCAAATTCACATGCTATTTTTACACGTTGTGGCTGCAGGTGTCTTCCTTTCGATGCATGCATTGCCTTGATGCCAACAACCTGAATGTGTCCCTGCAGCACAAAAGCAGTCTTAAGTCGCTGGGGTATATTTGTAGCAATAGCCAACAATAAATTGTATGGGTCAAAATTATAGATTTTTCTTTTATGCCAAAAATCATTAGGATATTAAGTAAAGATCATGTTCCATGACGATATTTTGTAAATGTCCTACCGTAAATATATCAAAACTTAATTTTTGATTAGTAATATGCATTGCTAAGAACTTCATTTGAACAACTTTAAAGATGATTTTCTCAATATTTAGATTTTTTTGCACCCTCAGATTCCAGATTTTCAAATAGTTGTATCTCAGCCAAATATTGTCATATCCTAACAAACCATACATCAATGGAAAGCTTATTTATTCAGCTTTCAGCTGATGCATAAATCTCAATTTCAGAAAAATTTACCCTTATGACTGGTTTTGTGCTCCAGGGTCACAGATGGTTATTTTAAATGGTTTAGTCATAGAATGCAATTTGTTTTATTGACCAGCCTTTAAAAATACCAGGTTTGATCATATTAGTAGCACTTACTAGTACTAGTGATGGTTGACTCTCAAACTTTTTCATCAGCCGAACCTGTTGGAGCTAAAAATGTTTCATTTAAATAAATAATTTAACGAACATTCCAATGTTCATGGTTTTCAGATGTTGTTTAATGGTCAAATGACATGCGGGTAAACAAAGTATTTATATATTTATATTATTTAAAAATATATATTTTTATGTTTTTTTAATGTTTTTTTATTTTTTTATTTACTTAAATCTTACATTTTTTATCTAATTATTAATTTACATAAATAAAAATTCATGGAAATAAAAAATAACAAGTAAATAAACTATAAAGATATATTTAAAAAATAAAAATGAGAAAAAAACAACAAAAAAGAAAATTGTAAATATAAAACTCATTTAGGGATTTTTTTTTTTTTTAATTTAAATTTTTAAAGAATCGAATTATTACTTGAAATAAACATTAACATTAACAGAAATAAAGTAAATAAAAAGTAAACTTATTTTAGCTAGTTGCCAAGGCGGCATTTCTCACTTTTTGGTTAAACTTGAAGTACTAAAATAATTAAAATTAGTAAAAACGAGACATGTAAAAAAAAAATAATAAAAAGTGACAACAAAATAAGTAAAATTAAAATGAAAAAAATAACAACAACATAAAAATGTTATTTAAAAACTTTTTAATTTTGCATTTTATATATAATTATCTTTTCATCAACTCATAAACTCCAGTTTGGAAAACCCTGACTTGACAAACTCTAATACATGCACAAGTCATAAATCATATAAATATAATAAAACTATACCTTTTAACTATGAGTTTCTACTTTCTTTCTAAAGTAATTAATTTGCACATGCAAATTAGAATTTTTTTTTTGATTTTTTTTTTTTTTTCAAAAAAATCAATAAAACATATATTTGATTGACTTATCACAGGGTTTTTTTTTTTTTTTTTTTTTTTTTTTTATTAGAAATTAGAATTTTTATACATTTATTTTTTTTTTTTTGGATAACATTGACAATTGTTCTTTCATTGGGACATCAAGACAAGCTTTACAGCTCCTGAGGAAGAAAAAAGTCCCGTATCCTTTCAAATAATCACATGTTCTGTATGAGAACAATCGATGTGTGACGTGAAAGAGAGCGAGAGAGAGAGCTGTCAATCACCGGAGCTTTGTCATTCACAAAAAACAGAGAGAGAGAGTGAGCGAGCGAGGTTGTGCTGCAGTGGGAGTGTCAGCTTTAGTCAGTGGAGTCTTTGAACTCCTAATAAACTCACGACACACATTCTTCACCTGAACGGGAGCAAAGTACAGCAGCTGCAGCCACAGAACAGCATGTCCTCTTTTCCCACCTTGATTTGACTGTATATTCTGTACACTTCTCTGAAAGTGTGACGTCAGTCGTGTGTGTGTCTGTGTCTGTGTGTGTGTGTGTGTGTGTGTGTGTGTGTGTGTGTGCGCGTGGGTGTGTGTGTCTGTTCTCACGGTCGCTCTGGTGAAATTACACGTTTGTTCAGTGGGAACATGAGATCATTTACTGTCATGAAACACAAAGAGATGTTTAGCAGAATGTCCAGCCTGCTCTTTTACAGTGAATAATGACTTCAATTTCAGTCTGTTCCTCATGCAAAGCATCTCTTGACTTCTGAAGACTCATAGAATATTGGTGCATTTGTGTTGTTTTTGTCTTTTTTTTGTAGATTGGCAGCATAATCATGATCATCTTTAGAAAGAGACATATGGAAACAACATAAGGGTGAGTAAATGATCATTGGTGGATGACCTAGTCCTTTTAATAAGTTAAATCAAGATTTGGACTAAATTGAGAATTATGAGAACATTTAGAATGCAAATAAACCATTTAAATTTAAACGACGGCAGTGAAAGATGCATTAGTTCAAGCCAGGGTTATTATAGTTAACTAAAGCCAAAGCTAAAATCATAGTTACTATGCTTTATTTCAGCTGGTTCCCAAGGCAACATTGAAATACTAAAATATCTAAAAAATAATAATAAACAAAAATGTATAAAAACTTTTCATATATATATAAAAAATCACAACAACAGCAAAAATCTTAAATAAAATACATTTAAATAAATGTAAATATTTTTTAAAAAACGTATAAATATTACCAAAAGAAAACTTTAATAGTATATTAAAGGCAGTGTTATTATAGTCAACCAAAACCATAAAAACACCATAAAAAATAAATAATTGAAATAAAATAACATTTTAAATAAAATTTTAAATAGAATTTAAAAACATTAACTTATTTTTATCTAATTTCTTATTACATTTCTCATTTTCAGTAGTTTAACTTGAAGTGCTAAAATAACTAAAACCGTAAATACACATTTAAAAAAGCTGCATAAACATATTTAAAAAATAAGAAAAACACAACAACAAAAAAAAAGCTTAAAAGCAACAGGAAATAAAAGAATTCAAAATATTAGTAAGAACTAGTATATCAAGCAAACTTAAAATAACATTGATTCAAGTCAGAAATTATTTTTGCATTGTTTTTCAGTTCTCTTATTAAAATCTGTGGGATGGTTAGATATGTAGAAACAGATGTTAATTTTGGTATAAAACACACCAAGCTTTAGTGTTCAGTGTTCTGTGGGTTGCAGATGCAGATGGTGTGTGTGCATGCATGCTTATACAAGCTCTTGAGTCAGTAGCATGTTGGTGTGCGTGCGAGTGTGTGTGTGTGTGTGTGTGTGTGTGTGCGTGCGAGTGTGTGCATATGCGTGACATGCTGTGAGGAGCAGCTTCTCATTATTGCTTCATTTTACATTCTGAACATGTGAATGGTTATCAGTGCAGTCTGTCCCTGAATAAACAGCCGTGTGCCGCCCGCTTCAGGCCCCATGTGCACTATATAGGGCGCACAGCTTGTGTTTATTGTGTATTGTGATGCATTCCTGTGCATTTAGTCATATGGCTTTCTTTACATTAGCTGATAGAGAAACAAGTCAAGCCAATAAAGTTTAACGAGAGGAAGCGATTTTCTAACCACACCTAGATGAGGCTTCGCCTGTTTCCGACGGCAACAACAGAATCGAGTTCATTTGCATAGAATGTCAGCGTAAATATTAATATTTAAAACTGATTGCTTATATGGCTTGGGTCGATAATTCACGGTGGGATTTTTTCAGCTGCTTTTTGCTCCAGCAGGTGAAAATAGTGTGGTTTTAAGTGGTTGTTAAAGTGATAGCTCACCATTATTGATCATTCTGTCATCATTTACTCCCTCATGTCACTGCAAACCTCTAGGAATGACTTTCTTCTGTGGAATTTACTGCACTGAAAAAAATAGAAACCTAAAAATTATAACATTTCCAAATTGGAAGCCTGTCTCTGCCACAGAATAACAATGTTAAAAGTGTAATTGTGACTTTTTATCTCATAATTCTGACGCTTTTCTCACAATTTTAGTTTTTGAGTTTATATCTCACAAAACAATTTTTTTTCTTGCAATTCTAGGGGGGGAAATTCAGAATTGCAAAGAGATAAACTTAGAATTGCAAGATATAAACTTGCAATTGTGTGAAAAAAAAGTCAGAATTGCAAGAAGTCAAATGTTGACTTTCTCACAATTCTAAATTTACATTTTGCGATTCACGTTTTTTTCTCAGAACTGTAAGTTTATATCTTGCAATTCTGCATTTATATCTAAAAAGTCTGAATTGTGAGATTAAAAGTCGCAATTACTTTTTTTTTTTTATTATTCCATTGTGGAAACTGGCTTTTATAAAATTACCTGATTTTATTTAAGTCAAAAATACTATTTAATATCGCTGAATCAACCGAAATACATTCATGTATACCACTACTTGAGTTAAATCAAGTAGAAATATGTCTTTAAGTAGCAATTGCAGGTTACCACTTTTAGCAGTGTGTACAAGAAATATTTTATTTTATGTTTTTTTTTATTTTATTTTTTTTAAATTACAAGTTTATATCTCAAAATTCTGCCTTTTTGAAAAAAAAAATATCAGAATTGTGAGATATAAATTTAGAATTGAGAAAAGAAGTCAGAATTGTGAGATAAAAAGCCACAATTACCTTTTTTATTTTTTTTATTCCAATGGCGGATTCGTTGAAATCACTGTGAGCGTTCGTAATATTTTAGTAGTTAATCATCTCTTCATCTCTCTGCTTCTCATCCATAGTTGAGCATCATTAAAAATAATTTCCTCCATCAGGCTGAGTTTTGTTCCTTTTACACACATGAAATAATAAATCATACTGTCTCTACAAAGTGATATTGATGAAGAGCTCAGACAGGTTTTGATCTTGTCTTTATTTTCGTGGTTCTGAAGACCAAAGGCTCTCGACAGCCCGGGGCTGAACAGTAGCATATGGGCATCATTTTCTCAACTTTATGTTTATAATTAAAGACGAGCTTTATTGGCAGTTAGCTGTTGCTCTATTTCTTGTTG
>NW_015557052.1:14177-14827 GCF_001515605.1 Sinocyclocheilus anshuiensis | reverse complement strand
TGGCATTACTCTGTTTGAGCATTTGGTCTACTACACTGACTGGACCAAGATGGCCGTTATGAAAGCTAATAAATACAGCGACAACAGCCCACAAGAGCTCTACAGGACCTCTCAGAGACCACATGGCCTGACTGTGGTCCATGCATACAGACAGCCCTTTGGTAAGGAGCTGTGTTATGTATATTAAACTGTTGGATGTCGTCAACATGATTGTAGTGCAGTTTTGGTTCTGGAAATATAGCATTTCATTGTGGTTTTGGTTATAGAAGTACTATCAAAAAAGAAAAAATTCTACACAATAAATCAAACCGATGAGCCTGTGTTGTTATTGTTTAAAACTGTTCAAATAATTTTTGTTCATTGAAATAAAGCTGAAATAAAATATAACTATTAGATTAGATATTAGAACTTAACTTAAAGGGATAGTTCACCCAAAAAAGAAAATTTGATGTTTATCTGCTTACCCCCAGGGTTATCCAAGATGTAGGTGACTTTGTTTCTTCAGTAGAACACAAAGATTTTTAACACAAACCGTTGCAGTCTGTCAGTCATATAATGGAAGTGAATGGGAATCATGGCTTTGAGTCAAAAAACATACACAAACAAAACCAAATTAAACCCTGTGGCTCGTGACGATACATTGATGTGTA
>NW_015557052.1:8791-13371 GCF_001515605.1 Sinocyclocheilus anshuiensis | reverse complement strand
CGTGACGATACATTGATGTGTAAAGACATGAAACGATCGGTCTGTGCAAGAAACTGAACAGTATTTATATAGTCTCATAGAGTGTCAATGGTCCATTTGAGAGATAGGTGGTGGTAACGCACTTATAAGTCTGCGATCCGCCATAAAGCAAGAAGAAGACGCGCCACGTGCTGGCTGTCGAGGACGCCCTCAGATACATCTTGGATGCCCTGGGGGTAAGAAGATAAACATCAAATTTTCATTTTTGGGTGAACTATCCCTTTAAAAAACTTGCATGGAAATAAAAATATTGACTTTCACAACTGACTGAAATAAAACAGGTTAGGCTGAAGCACTAAAATTACAAAAACTGAAATAAAAAAAACTAAAATGTAAATAAAATTATTAAAACAAAATAATAAAAATTACGAAAGAACATGATAAAATTGCTAAAACTTAAACTAAAGTTGAAATAAAAAATGAAAAATACTAGAAAGATAATTCAAAATATTAAATTTTACAAAAGTAGATAAATATTACTAAAATAACATGACAGCCAGTTTGACCTCAGATTATATTACAACTTTATTACATTACAACTTGTAATTATATAAAACAAAAAACCTGTTTTTTCAAATCAGAAGTCTTGTTTTTGTGGGAATTAACTACTTATTTTATAAAGCATTGCAAATGACGTAATTAAATTAAAAAATGTGTGCAAAATTGACTTGTTTTAAGTATAAAATACAAAATACTTAAATACAAACGTTATTTTGCATGTTAAAATTTACATATGCAAATGTACAAACATCAAATATATGCAAATAAATACATGAATACTGTATATACAAAATGTTGAATATTTATATATTTTAATATATTAAACTGTATATATGGTGCAATTTCTGTTCCCAATGACTTTGTTTACATCTAGGATTTGTTTTTGGTAATGCACTCACAAGTGGTCAGCGCTAAATACAGGTGAAAACATGGCCCAAAAAGTTGTTATTATTTACTGAATCCACACGTCATGATAGCCTGATTGCATTGCATCATATTTGTGGTTTAAACATCAAGTTACTCTGTCCTGTTGTATCCAGGATAGCAGGGTTGAATCACTGTGCTTAGGAGAGCTTTTCAACGTAGCCACTTTAAATAAAAATACTGCTTGACATCATTCAATTATTGCTATTCTTTTTGTGAGTTATTGACATGAACGTTTGTTTGATTGGACAGCAAGTAACCCCTGTGGCACCGATCGAGGAGGCTGTGAACACATCTGTGTTCTGAGTCACAGAACTGATAACGGCGGTCTGGGATATCGCTGCCGCTGCCGGATGGGTTTCGATCTGCATGCTGACGGCAAGAGATGCATGTGTAAGACAGATCTCAGTCATACCTTGTGTCTTTGGTTACTATTGCATCTTGGCATCTTATGCTTTTTAAGCAGGTCGTATCATGAAAAAACATCCTTTTGAGATGCAACAGCTTGATTTTTTAAGAAATATGCAATATGTGTCTTGCAGCTGTGAGGCAGTTTCTACTGTTCTCCAGTCAGCTGGCGGTCAGAGGAATCCCCTTCAACCTGTCCACGCAGGAAGACATCATTCTCCCCATCACAGGAACTCCATCTTATTTCGTTGGAGTGGACTTCAGTGCTGCGGACAATTCGATTTTCTTCTCTGATACGGGGAAGGACATCATCTACAAACAGAAAGTTGATGGAACCGGTGAGAATGGCGGTTTTTTTATATGCATATATCAGTAAAGCTGCTGTAAGCTTCTTCCAGACATGCAGTATATGCATTTTATACATTTGTAAATGTATGCATGTCATCTTTTTATGTAAAAATATATAAATTGAATCAATTAATTCAATCAGTCAGAATACTATAGCCTGTTACCAATAAAATATGATCAACATCATCAAGAGCCATCGTTGCATTGCCAAGGTGGCACAGAAGCTGGATCTGACATGGCATGTTTATTTACACAGACTGTTTAACGCTGCTCAGAGGTGGCATACATACATGTATTTTAAACAAAGTTATGGCATTAGTGTAATTTTTTTTTGAGCTTGAGAATTTAAAGAGGTGGACAAGCATGCGATCAGAATAAACAAACGATATCGTCCGCTGGTGTGGACGCTAATATAGTATTCTTTATACAGTAGTTATCGTTCTTGGTGTAAACGGGCCTTAATGCTAAACACTGCATAAAACAATGCATGAAAAGAAATGTTTGGTGCATCGTTAGAAGATTGAAATGCAATACCATAATCAACACTTTTTTATTCATTCTTACATTTCACTTATTCGTTTCGTTTATTAATTTTTATATTTCAACCACAACAGTTATAAACAAGTTGCTTTGCTCCTCCGACAAAAGCCTTAGCCTGCCTCCACCAGGTGGTCGTCTTTGTGTCCTACAAAAATAGAAGCACTCATTACTGTAACTGTCACACATCCTTTTTACAGGAAAAAATGGAAACATACTGAAACTCTATCTGTATGCGAGGCAATTTGATGCATTTCTTTATTACAGTAGCATAGTGCAACAGTGTATGCACTCTAAAGTTACTGTACAGAGCAGTCTTACTGTAAGTACACCTACCTGTTTTCCTCCCTGAAGGTTCTGATGATGGAGGCGACGGTGAAGCGACTCAAATTTGGCTGTACTCGTTGCCCAGCCTCCCTCATAGTCATACCATGGACAAGGACATGGTCAACTAAAGTGGCTCGAATTTCATCTGAGACTGCTTGTCTCCTTGCCCTTCTTCTCCCTCCTCCTCCTCCTTCACCACGTCCTCCTCTCCCTCCTCCTTCACTACATCCTCCTCCTCTCCCTCCTTCACCACGTCCTCCTCCTCCTCCTCCTCCTCTTCCTCTTCCTCTTCCTCTTCGACCTATTCCTTCATTTCTCTGTGGATCCATTGTTCCGAAGCTCAGTGAACTGATTCGGGCCCTTTTATCTATTTATTGAAGGATCTGATTGATGTGTGTTAAATTTTGACTCTTAGTGTTTCCACCTGGGTAATTGTTTGCTAATTGAGCTCAAGCTGTGCTGACTTGAGTGATCAGTATTGAATGCTAGTGCTTTCTAAATGACCACATGGTGTAAGCACTGAGAAATGTAGGGATTTGTGTGTAGAGTTTTGCAGTAACAGTTCACCAAATCTGACTCATGTGTTAAAGCAGGGGAATAGTGTTTATAGTTCAGCAAAATGGGTGTGCTTTTTGAAAAATGGCGTTATGGTTTTGAAATTTTTGTTCAAAAGCCTGGTTATAGTGTTTTAGCAATCGAGAAAAACTGTAAAGCAGTGTATGTCTTTGTGCTCGGCAGTTATATTTTCTGGACTGACTGGTACCGTCCTGCGAAGATTATGCGGGCCTGGGGTGACGGGTCACATGCTCAGTCGATTGTAAACACCACTCTTGGCTGGCCGAATGGCTTGGCCATTGACTGGAGGCGAGTAACAGTTCCCAGAATGAAACTACAACAATACGGCATTCAGTTGTGCTCATAATACTACAAACAATGATCCATTTCTGTTTCATTCATAAACCTTCCTCTCTTTGCTTTAACTTCTATGGCTTCCTGAAGCCGTGATTCATCATTATTTGTTTTGTTGCACATTCAATAGCACACTCACTCCTAATCTCCTTAAATCATGATCTGACATAATCCTGTTTCTCAGCATTGGTCTAAAACTCTCTCTTGATCATGTCTCTGCCTCTCAGTGCCATGCGGCTGTATTGGGTGGACGCTTTCTTTGATAAGATCGAGCACAGCAACTTTGACGGACAAAACAGGTTGTCTTTGGATCGCATCACTCAGATCTCCCATCCGTTTGGACTTACTGTCTTTGGAGGTGCGTTTATCTATCTATCTATCTATCTATCTATATCGTTCTATCGTTCTATCGTTCTATCTATCTATCTATCGTTCTGTTGTTCTATCATTCTATTGTTCTATTGTTCTATCGTTCTATCGTTCTATCGTTCTATTGTTCTATCGTTCCATCGTTCTATTGTTCTGTCTATCATCCTGTCCATCTGTCGTTCTGTTGTTGTGACTATCTATTTATCTATCTATCTATCTATCTATCTATCTATCTATCTATCTATCTATCTATCTATCTATCTATCTATCTATCTATCTATCTATCTATCTATCTATCTATCTATCTATCTATCTATCTATCTATCTATCTATCTATCTATCTATCTATCTATCTATCTATCTATCTATCTATCTATCTATCTATCTATCTATCTATCTATCTATCTATCTATCTATCTATCTATCTATCTATCTATCTATCTATCTATCTATCTATCTATCTATCTATCTATCTATCTATCTATCTATCTATCTATCTATCTATCTATCTATCTATCTATCTATCTATCTATCGCTCTATCTATCGTTCTATCGTTCTATCTATCTATCGTTCTATCTATCTATCTATCGCTCTATCTATCGTTCTATCATTCTATCTATCGTTCTATCTATAGTTCTATCTATCTACCGTTCTATGTCGTTCTATCTATCTATCTATCTATCTATCTATCTATCTATCTATCTATCTATCTATCTGT
>NW_015557052.1:0-8731 GCF_001515605.1 Sinocyclocheilus anshuiensis | reverse complement strand
TCTATCTATCGTTCTATCGTTCTATCTATCGTTCTATCTATCTATCGTTCTATCTATTTATCTATCGTTCTATCTATCTATCTATCTATCTATCTTTCTATCGATCGTTCTATCTATCGTTCTATCGTTCTATCGATCTATCGTTCTATCGATCTATCGTTCTATCGTTCTATCTATCTATCGTTCTATCGTTCTATCGATCTATCGTTCTATCTATCTATTGTTCTATCTATCGTTCTATCTATCGATCATTCTATCTATCTATCGTTCTATCGTTCTATCTATCGTTCTATCTATCGTTCTATCGTTTGTTGTGACTGTCTGTCTATCATTGTATCATTCTATATCTGTTGTATCTGTATATCTGTCTACACTGAGATGTGGCTGACTTTTAGAAAGCGGTCTAAATTAAACCCACTGACTGACGAAATGTCAATTTTGCCATTCATTGATGTCTGTCATCATCTGTCTCATGATGTCTTAAACATGTTAGTCTCATTGGCCTCTTTTTTGATGATGGATAGTCACGTCTGGTATCTGTGAAATGAAGGTCACTACAACCTCAGTGTAGTTCATCAGTTCGGTGCTGAAAGATAAAAGGGCAGAAGTCAGAGTTCATGGACTGGTATTTCTCAGAGATGGCCTGTTTGATTACATTAATGAAGTTTGCTGGTCCAGGTTATGTGTACTTCACCGACTGGAGGCTGGGTGGAATCGTGAGGGTCCGTAAAACAGACGGAGGGGAGATGATGATCATACGCCGAGGGATCAGCCACATCATGCATGTCAAATCCTTCAACGCTGACTCGCAGATTGGTGAGACTCACTTTCCATTGATTCATTTACTTTACTCATTTTTGCATTGAATGTAATGCCTCCACAAAGGTATTAGGGTTTGTAAAGGCCATTTATTCAAATACAGCAAATGAATCAAATGTGTTTGCAATATAACTTTTTTTTACTCCCAACAGGATCTAACTTCTGCAACAGGCAAACAAACCCAAATGGAGACTGCAGTCATTTCTGTTTCCCAGCGCCGTACTCCCAGCGAGTGTGTGGCTGTCCATACGGAATGAAGCTGGAAGCGAATCAGCAGACGTGTGTGGACGATCCATCCAATGAGCCGCCGACCCTCCAGTGTGGCTCTAACTCCTTCTCGTGCACTAACGGGAAGTGTGTCCCCCAGATATTTATATTCATATAATTTATATTATATATAAATATATTTAATATATAAACATAACATTTTTCTTACATACTGTATATACATGCATGTGTGTGTGTATTTATATACACAATAACTATACACAGTACACACTCATATATTATGTAAACAAAAACTTTTATTCTGGATGTGATTATTCGCAATTAATCGTTTGACAGCACTAATAAAAACAGTATATAAATAATAGATAGATTTGAATCTAAATTCTGATTGGATGAGATGCATTTCGAAGGCTTTGTAAAACAGTATACATATATACATACATGTATATAAAAAAGTCAGATCTCAAAATGAACTAAAATATTTCTTATCAAATTCTGTACCAATACCAAATGAGCTGAGCTTTGTGCTGTTCATATTCCACTGTATATTCTTGTGAAGACTTAGTGTCTATTTTTATTTTTAAACATCTGAATGAAACGTAACTGAGAATCCCATTAAGTCTCGAGCTTTGAAAGAGCAACTTTTGCGTGATGGACTTTTCTTATGGTGTCTCTTCTTCTAGATTCGATTGGCACATGCCACCCTGGTCAGTTCCAGTGTCCGGACCACCGCTGCATTGACCCCAATTACGTGTGTGATGGAGACAGAGATTGTGCAGATGGAGCGGATGAACAGGGCTGTGGTAAGAGTTCATTACATCCAGGACCAAACTCTTTTATTGCATTTCATCATTACAGTCCATATTGTTTATATAAAAATGGTTTATATATTAAAAGTGTGTTAATACCATTATAATTCTTCCCAAACTACTATTTCAACATAAACCAGACATGCCCACCAATAGACGAATACATAGAATCTTTCACAATATAAACGGTATAATAAAATCTCTTATGGCAGTTTAAATCAGATCAAACTGATTTTTTGTTGCTGACTTGCTTTTCTTGATCTGAGTGATTCTTGTTCTTCTGGTCATCAGTGTACAACTGCACAGCGTATGAGTTTAAGTGTGCAAACGGCCATCAGTGTGTCAATTCCTACTACCGATGTGACGGGGTGTTTGACTGTAACGATCGCTCGGATGAATCTGGCTGTCGTAAGTATAAACAATAATGCATTAGTTGCATTAAATATAGAGTTTATAAATGAGTGAATCTCACAAAAACATTTCCAGGTCACTGTTCACCCTACAAACTAAAGATCTAATACTAAAGATACTATTATTATTATTGTTTTTGCAATGTGACATTATTTTGGATGTCTTTTTTTATTTTTATTTTATTTTATAATTTTAGATTTAAAATTTCCATTATTCTGAATGGTGATTCTTATTAAATTTACATTGTTATAATTGTTTTGTAACTGTCTTACACAAGTACTGTAGCAATAATTAAAAATATATATATAATTTTTATTTAAAATAAAAGTGATACAACAAATACTGCATGAATACATTATTTTATTTATTATATTTATTTATACTAAAGTACTGAGGATACAAAATGTTTTGCATTAAAGTAATTAAATGTAGGGAGAAATGTGCTTAAGTGTGATGAAAATCATTTTGAAAAAAGATTTCTAAAGATGTTACAAAATATTATGTTTTAATTTAATCATTGTACTTTTTTTTTACATTTTATAATTGATTTAAAATTTCCATTATTCTGAATGGTAATTCTTATTAAATTTACATGTGTTATACAGTTAAAAAACAATTATAACAAAGTACTGTAGCTATAATTAAAAAAAATATATATATATATCATTTTTATTTCAAATTAAATGATACAACAAATACTGCATGAATACATTATTTTATTTATTTATACTACAGTACTGAGGATACAAAATGTTTTGCATTAAACTAATTAAATGTAGGGAGAAATGTGCTAAAGATGTTACAAAATATTATATGTTTTAATTTAATCATTGTAATTTTTTTTTGTTTTTTTTTGAGTGGAATATGACCTGGACATCTTCTTGTATCATCCTTAAAGAACATTATATTGAACATTAATTATAAACCTAGGGAAGCTTGTATTATGATGTATGTTAAATTGAGCTAACACGAACTTTGACCCTTCCAGCCACGAGGCAGCCTGGCATGTGTCACCACGAGAGTGAGTTTCAGTGCCAGTCAGACGGCAGTTGTGTTCCCTCAAACTGGGAATGTGATGGGCACCCAGACTGTGAAGATGGCTCAGACGAACACCACGCGTGCCCACCGCGCACGTGCCCCACCTTGCAGTTCCACTGTGATAATGGAAACTGTGTTTTCCGTGGCTGGATATGTGACGGTGATAACGACTGTCGGGATGGCAGCGATGAGCGAGACTGTCCCACGCCGCCGTTCCGCTGTCCCAGCTGGCAGTGGCATTGCCCTGGACACAGTGTGTGTGTTAACCTCAGCAGGGTGTGCGACCGCACGGCTGACTGTCCCAACGGCGCCGATGAATCCCCTCTCTGCAGTAAGTCATGCCATATGTTTTACTGAGATTTACAGCAGTATGTAAGACATATACGGTACTGTTCAAAGGTTTGGGGCGGCATTATTATTTAAGGATTTTAAAAGTCTCACCAAGACTACATTTATTTGATTAAAAATACAGTCAAAACAGAAAAATTGTGAAATATTATTACAATGTAAAATAGCTGTTTTCTATTTGGATATATTTTAAAATCTAATTTATTTCTGTGATGCAAAGCTGAATTTTCAGCATCATTACTGCAGTCTTCAGTGTCACATGATCCTTCAGAAATCATTCTAATATGCTGATTTGCTGCTCAATAAACATTTATTCTTATTATTATCAGTGTTAAAAAGAATTGTGCTGCTTAATATTTTTGCGGAAACCATTGTTTCTAGGATTTCTAAATTAGTAGAACAGCATTTATTTGAAATGGAAACCTTTGGTGACATTATTAATGTCTTTACTGTCACCTTTGATCAATTCTTAAAGGGATAGTTCACCCAAAAATGAAAATTCTGTCATCATTTACTCACCCTTAAGTTGTTTCAAACCTGTTTGAGTTTCTTTCTTCTGTTGAACGTAAAAGAAGATATTTTGAAGAATGTGGGAATCCTAACAGTTTCTGGTCCCCATTAACTTCTCTAGTATTTTTTCCATACTATGGATGCCAGTGGGGTCCAGCAGTTGTTTGGCTACACATTCATGTTACAAATGCTGTTGTTAGAGCTTAACTTGTCTTGAATCCAGAACATTCATTTACATTGAAATCTTTAATATTTCTATTGATATTGTGGTCAGTCAGTTGATTCAAATACATGGAGTATTTCAGTACTGTATGTCGTCTGTGTTATAAATCCCATGTGTCAAATCATGCATGTGTTTAGCTAATCTGGAAATTAACATTGAAATGATCTGTGATTTTCCTTCCATGTTGCTCTCCCTTCTCACAGATGAGCCTTTACCAGGTAGGCTAAATCCCTAATCACCCACAATCCTCTGCATGAAGCACTAATCTATCCCAGTATCTGTCTGGCTGTACTCACTAACCGTCCAATTACGATCAGAGTGTCTAAATATGGCAAGATTGTGTGTGTTTAGCATTATAGACACTTAGAGATGTAGTGTGTAGTACTGTTTTTGAAATATGTTACATGTGTTAGTCCATAGAAATGGTACACAACCACCAAAGTAGCTTAGATTTCAACAGTAAGCATTAGGGCTGGGCAATATATTGAATATTCACAATATATCTGCAGTGATTTTAAAAAGTAAGCAATATCATGAATATTACTCGTAATTGAAACTTAAGTAGCAAAAACAACATTAGAATTGGTAAGTTTGATTCATTTTCCAATAGCTGAACCAATTAATTGATTTGTTTCCTCCATCAATAATGTTCACAAAACTGTCCATGTGACTTTTTACAAAAAATTGTTAATGAAAATGCTTTAATATAAATATATGTAGATAGCTATTGCTGTTTATTTCTATGTATTGCTTTTTGGTGCATATACATGAAAATAATTCGATATTATTCTTCCTTCATTTTTTATTTAGTGAAAAACTGTGTAAAACATGCCTTCATTTTTTACTGCATTTCACTTCTTACATTAATGTAATTGGCAAAAATGGCTGTTTGGTCACAAAAATGGTTAATCTGCGTGAAAATATACACTTTCTTGAACATTAAGTTTCCTTAAAAGTGTCTTTAGATTAGTTTTGCGAACACTTTGTTTTTAAACTCTTATTTGAACTGAAGTTACAAAAATTACATTAGAGTTGCTAAGCTTGATTTCTTTTCTAATAGCCGAACCGATTCATTCATTTACTTGTACCATCAGTAAACTTCACAAAACTGTCCATGTGGCATTTTTTTTGTATATTAAAATGTTTGAAATATAAATATATGTCGATAAATATAGCTGTTTTTACGTTTCTGTGTATAGGTTTTTGGTGCATATACATGAAAATAATAAAATATCTTTGTTCCTTCATTATTAATTTAGTGAAAAACTGTGTGGAAACTTTCTTGATTTCTTGGATATTATGAACTATAATTTTTACTGTATTGTAAAGACATTTATTTATTTATTTTTATTTTACATTTGGTTATTTTAGTATATCAAGATAAACTAAATGAAATATTTCCTTGGCAACTAGCTGAAATAAAACATGTTAAAATAAGTTTTTCCCCCTTCTTTCTTCTCTTCTTTATTTATGTATTTTTTGTAAATAAAATATTTTATTTCAGGTAACTTATTTCAAGTAACAAAAATGTTTTGGTTTTTTTTCATGGTTTTATTTAACTATAATAACACTGTTATTGTTAAACATTTAAAATATATTAAACTGGTTGTTTGGGCACAAAAATTGTTCATCTGAATGAAAACAAAACACCTTTTAGGCAATTTTAAACTAAATGTATAAATATACAGATATTGCCCAGCCCTAGCACTCCTCCCGTTTAATGGTTGTGCTAAGCATGTTCCCAGAATACCTTGCATCTTCATGCATGCTTTTTCTTTCCATTGTCATTCATCTAAATGTTTCTGCTCCCTCATAGATCAGGAGAGCTGCTCGGATAACAATGCGGGCTGCACCCACGGCTGCATCCAAGGCCCGTTTGGAGCCCAGTGCACGTGTCCTATGGGCTTCCAGCTGAGTAACGACTCGAAGACGTGCGAGGATATCGATGAGTGCCATCCTCCGGGCATCTGCAGTCAGCACTGCTTCAACGAGAGAGGCTCCTTCCGCTGTCATTGTCAGGACAGATACACTCTAGAGGCAGACGGACGCACCTGCAAGGCCTCAGGTTTGTGTGTCTCCATTGAGCTTTGTGATCTCTGACAGTGCTAAGACAGATATTAGTGGAGTGGAGCCACCAACTGGACCTGCTCAGTGGGGTCTAGTGTAGCCTCTCTGATTACCACTGATAAGATGAATAACATATATGTCAGTCACAAACTTTCTTATGGGGGTAATTAGGTGGTAATCACCAAACAAAGGGTTGTTTATGAGCTCTGCCGCTGACTAGAGTCCATTCCCTCGAGATAACCTGGTGAAAAATGCTGTCATCTGATATACCTTGTCTTCTTTCTGAATGATGCTTTTCAACGGGACTCTTTTTTTTATACTTCTATTTGGCCATGTCAGATATGTCTTGCATAGTTTTATAACTGAGAGCTGATACGTGTTTGGATTCATTTCTAGTCCTGGTTATTTGATATATTTTGAGATAACGGTGTACTTTAAATTATAATCACATATTGCAAGCCAAATATGAATTACAAAACACTGACTGCCAGTCAAAAGTTGGACACACTTGACTGAATTATGTTTCTCATCATTGTGAAAGCCTTTTGATCTAAAGGATTACGCTTGAAGGATTGGAATCTGAGTTTATTTACAAAAAGTTTTATTTATTTTTTAATTAAAAATAATTGATTTAAAACTAATTGATTTAAAGTTTTATTAGATTGGATGAATTTGACTGGATAGTGAATTATAAGCATCATCATAAGCATCAATGTTGTTTGACATTTTGGTCAATTCATAATTTTAATACTTTCATAGCTATTTTATAGTTTTGATGACTTTACAATTATTCTGATATGATGCTGAAAATTCAGCTTTTCATCATAGGAATAAATTACATTTAAAAATATATTAATATAAAAAGTTATTTAAAATTGTAATAATATTTGACATTATTCTATTCTCTCTTTCTCAATCTGACAGGATCTCGAGAGGCCTTGCTCTTAGTGGCCAGTTGGAATCAGATTGTATCAGACGACATCCTCGCACAGCCAAACGTTATTCGGTCTCTAGTGCGTGATGGCCGTAATATTGTGGCAGTGGATTTTGACTCCGTTACGGATCGTATTTACTGGTCTGACACCACCCAGGACAGAATATGGAGCGCTCACAAAAATGGGACTGACCGCACCGTGGTGAGTGACACGAACACCACTCCAGCACCGTCTTTGCACGCTGAGTCCGAAATGTACTATTTAGTTCCCTCGATTTATAAATTGTGCGCACGATTTATATATCGAGAGAATGAATTAGTAAATTGTGCGCACGATTTAGCAAATCGAGGGAACGAATGAGCAAATCGAGGGAATGAAATAGTAATCGTGTGCACGTTTTAGTACATCGAGGGAACGAATTAGTTTTAGATTTATTTATTTTATCTTGCATGTCATGTGCGGGGGGCTCCGTACGTATTTATTTTTTAATGTGCGAAAATTTCGAACGGGAATTTCGGACTCAGTGTACAAAGACCTTTACAGTCAACATGACCAACATTTAACCCTAAAATATCATTTGTCTTCCCGGGCAGATCTTTGACAGTGGAGTGACCGTTACCGAGAGTCTCGCCGTCGACTGGGTTGGCAGAAACCTATACTGGACGGACTATATTTTGGAGACCATAGAGGTGTCCAAACTGGACGGGTCTCACAGAACGGTGCTGATTAGTGAAAACGTGACCAATCCAAGAGGTCTGGTAGTGGACCCTAGAAACAAGTAAGATCAGTGACCAAATAACATGTATATGCAAATGAATTTGAATGACCAGAGGTTGAAAACGAAATCCATTTTTATGTATTTCAGCACACACCTGATGTTTTGGACAGACTGGGGCAGAAGTCCTCGTATCGAGAGAGCCAGCATGGATGGGAAATTAAGGACCACGATCATCAGCAACAAACTTTATTGGCCCAATGGCTTAACTATTGACTACCCCAACAACCTGCTTTACTTTGCAGACGCTTACTTAGACTTTATCGACTACTGTGATTACGATGGGAAGAACCGAAAACAAGTGTTGGCCAGTGATTTGGTGAGACCTTTTGTTTTATGTACTCATTTATGTTTATGAATATGACACGGGTGATACTGTAGCATTGCAGACTGCAAAAATGGTGCTCTTTCTCAGAGTTTTTGTCTTGTTCTCCAGTATAAACTTTCTTAGATCAAGTAACATTTTTTCCACCACTGAATTAAAAATACTGTATCATACAGTTACTGTATGATGATTAAAATTGCGAAATGGCCTTCAACAATTAGTAAATAAACTGCAGAACGTTAT
>NW_015557051.1:382-543 GCF_001515605.1 Sinocyclocheilus anshuiensis | reverse complement strand
ACACGACTTTCTGGCGAAAGTAAAACTAACAGCCTGTGTGAAATGTGCTAGGGTCTGTACTGTACTTGTCACTCTCATTCTGCATCAGTACAAATACATGCACGCGTTGCGCGTGTTTTGCTTGCTTGAGTGTTTCTGCATTATATGAGTGGCTTTGGAAT
>NW_015557051.1:0-133 GCF_001515605.1 Sinocyclocheilus anshuiensis | reverse complement strand
ATGAACAGTGAAAGTAACAAAAACTTGTAAAATACATTTTAATGGCCATAATTAAGTGTGAAAATAACCGAAGGATATGCAGTCAAATCAAAAATGATTCAGAGACCAGATATAATTTTAGATTTTTTTTTAG
>NW_015557050.1:19969-20377 GCF_001515605.1 Sinocyclocheilus anshuiensis | reverse complement strand
GTACCTCTCCAGCTGAGTCACAGTCAGGTCTGCAGGTGCTGTCCCCGCTCTCTTCTGTCTCACGACTGCTGAGGCCACGTCTCGTTTCACAAACACACCTGAGAAGAGACACATGAGTACACACCTGCATGTATTCTGGTTTCAATCTGGTTTTAGAGCTCTGCATAGCACTGAAGCTGTGTCTCATTTAGAAGGCTGTGCCCTCCGGAGGTTGCATTCGAAGGCTGCATTCGTCATTGTGGCTGTCTCATTTCAGAAAAGCAAGTAGGACACTCCGAATGCGACCTTCGAATGCGACCTTCTTTCACAGGAATTCGGAGGATGCATGAGGTGTATCCTTCGCTGCTACAGATAACCCACAATTATTTGCGTTGCCGTAAACAACCGTTGTTAATTTGAAAAATGCAG
>NW_015557050.1:16649-18700 GCF_001515605.1 Sinocyclocheilus anshuiensis | reverse complement strand
AGTGTGTGTGTGTGTGTGTCAGTGTGTGTGTGTGTGTGTGTGTGTGTGTGTGTGTGAGTGTGTGAGAGAGTATGTGTGTGTGTGTGAGTGTGTGTGAGTGTGTGTGTGTGAGTGCGTGAGTACCTCTCCAGCTGAGTCACAGTCAGGTCTGCAGGTGCTGTCCCCGCTCTCTTCTGTCTCACGACTGCTGAGGCCACGTCTCGTTTCACAAACACACCTGAGAAGAGACACATGAGTACACACCTGCATGTATTCTGGTTTCAATCTGGTTTTAGAGCTCTGCATAGCACTGAAGCTGTGTCTCATTTAGAAGGCTGTGCCCTCCGGAGGTTGCATTCGAAGGCTGCATTCGTCATTGTGGCTGTCTCATTTCAGAAAAGCAAGTAGGACACTCCGAATGCGACCTTCGAATGCGACCTTCTTTCACAGGAAATCGGAGGATGCATGAGGTGTATCCTTCGCTGCTACAGATAACCCACAATTATTTGCATCGCCGTAAACAACCGTTGTTAATTTGAAAAATGCGGGCACCGGCAGATGTACACACAAGCGCAGATGTGGTGTTTACAACTTACCTTAATTCGCCTCGGTAAAAACGGATAAACTTTGTTTTTAATATCCTCCTCCTTTTTTTCTCGAACAGATGTCTGCTGTACATACGCTGCAGCTCCTCAAACATTGAACAAAATAAAGCATTTTTTTTTTCAAATTACTTTCCAAATTTAGAAATAATTTTCTTTAATT
The DNA here is from genome assembly GCF_001515605.1 of Sinocyclocheilus anshuiensis. Lineage (NCBI taxonomy): Eukaryota > Metazoa > Chordata > Actinopteri > Cypriniformes > Cyprinidae > Sinocyclocheilus > Sinocyclocheilus anshuiensis. The sequence goes on along the minus strand of NW_015557050.1, from coordinate 17,956 downwards.
TAAGTAGTGTGAGAGCTCAACGATGCTCTAAATGTGTTGGCATGACAACGTGATACTTCCTGTTTCCTTTCCGCCTGTCCTACGAAGGCCGTGTCCTTTAATTCTAGGTTGAGGACACTTCGTATATGCATCCTACAGAGGATTCGACCTCCGGAGGGCGCAGGCTTCTAAATGAGACACAGCTAGAGTCAGCATTGCTGAAGGTTACAAATGACATTCTGCTGTCCATCTGCTATCCTGATACTTTTAGATTTGAGTGCCGCATTTGATACTGTCGACCACGATATTCTTCTGAAACGACTTGAGCGTGTTGTTGGGGTTCAGGGCCTAGCTTTAGAGTGGCTCGCCTCATACTTATAGGGGAGGACTTTATCTGTAAACATCGGGTCATTTACTTCACCCCCTATACCTATCCATTGTGGTGTTCCTCAGGGATCCATTCTTGGCCCTCTTTTGTTTTCCTTCTACATGCTCCCTTTGGCCTCAAAGAGTAGAGAGTAGCTTTTTAGATCAGTGACAAGGTGAAACACTTTCTTTCTAGTAAAGACTTTGAAATTGTAACCCATGCACTAATTTCCTCTCGATTGGATTACTGTAACACGTTGTACATTATTTTTGATAATTGTTTTATTTTCCTTTGTCTTTTTTTCTCTTTCCTTTTCTCTTTTAAATTCAGATTTATTTTTATTGTAAAGCTCTTTGAAACAACTATGGTTGAGATAAACTTTTGCTCTATAAATAAAATTTGCCTTGCCTATTCAGATGAAGAGGCTCTCTCTCTATTTGTGTGAATTCCTTCTTCTGCGGCCAGAGAAGCTCTTTAGCGTAACGGACCATACAATCATCCTTATGAAATAAAAGGAACTGATAGAAACTCACCCTCCGTCATACTCATTCCCTCATATATCTTTGCAATCAATCATTCATGTAATGATGATATTTCTGACTCTACTTGAAGGGAAAATCTCTTCCTGCAAAGTTCAGCTCTAAACAAACACACCTGAAGCAGCTGAATGAGACCTTCAGGAACGGCTGATAATTACAGACCAGCAGAAACACTGAAAGACTTCAGGACTGAATCACCACAGATCAGCACAAGCCCTTGAACAACACTGTATTTACTTTACCTTGACACACACACACACACACACACACACACGTGTCTCACCATCATCACTGGGAGATTCTGCAGGACTCACTGATTTAGTGTCAGGAAGACCTACAAGAGAAGAACACAGAGAACAATCATACACACATATACACTACACACACACACACACACACACACACACACACACACACACACA
>NW_015557050.1:15478-16494 GCF_001515605.1 Sinocyclocheilus anshuiensis | reverse complement strand
TACTATACACACACACACACACACACACACACACACAGAGACACACACACACTGACCTGCGCTCAGACATGCGGCTATCACGCAGCAGAAGATCAGGAGTGTGAGGCTCTTCATGTTTGTCTCCGTGTTTCAGCTGATCTGTGACTGTTTCTCTGTGTCGCTCACTTCATTTATAACGTGACATCACAACGATCTGACATCACGATTGGATGAGGAATCAAACACACACACACACTGCAGTATCAGCACAGACTCTAGGTGGAGCCGTCCACAAACACCACAATCTTCAAATAATGTGATTGCATACGAGCGGCTCGTCAGCGGAGGAAACCAGCTTCATATAAACATTTCATATAAAGACTTTAATTACAGCTGTTCCTGTAGCAATGATGTTCAGGGCCAAGCGGCTCCTCAGGAATCACCTGGAGCTGTGTGCTTTCCTCTCATCTGTGTGTGTGTGTGTGTGTGTGGGAGTGTGTGTGTGAGTGAGTGTGAAGTGAGTGAGTGTGTGTGTGTGAGTGTGTGTGTGTGAGAGTGTGTGTGTGTGTGTGTGTGGGAGTGTGTGTGTGAGTGAGTGTGAAGTGAGTGAGTGTGTGTGTGTGAGTGTGTGTGTGTGAGAGTGTGTGTGTGTGTGTGTGTGGGAGTGTGTGTGTGAGTGAGTGTGAAGTGAGTGAGTGTGTGTGTGTGAGTGTGTGTGTGTGAGAGTGTGTGTGTGTGTGTGTGTGGGAGTGTGTGTGTGAGTGAGTGTGAAGTGAGTGAGTGTGTGTGTGTGAGTGTGTGTGTGTGAGAGTGTGTGTGTGTGTGTGTGTGGGAGTGTGTGTGTGAGTGAGTGTGAAGTGAGTGAGTGTGTGTGTGTGAGTGTGTGTGTGTGAGAGTGTGTGTGTGTGTGTGTGTGGGAGTGTGTGTGTGAGTGAGTGTGAAGTGAGTGAGTGTGTGTGTGTGAGTGTGTGTGTGTGAGAGTGTGTGTGTGTGTGTGTGTGGGAGTGTGTGTGTGAGTGAGTGTGAAGTGAGTGAGT